>NC_135875.1:24714798-24942298 GCF_031162955.1 Sander vitreus | reverse complement strand
AGACAAGTATGTAATGTGTTCCTACAGCCTTTCAGCCCTCCTCTTTTAATCTCTTAGATGTGTTTGGTGCACACAACACCGGCACTATTCTGGTCATTTTGACTGAGATGGTGCATTACACTAACAAAGAGACTTCCTGCTATTAATACATCAACTGCTCTTGATGCTGAAAATCCCATTAGTTTTCCCAAATGCAAATGTCAAGTCAATTTCTTAGACCATAAATTCTCATAATAAAGATCCATTTTTTTTTTGTTGTTCATAAAGGCTAACACTTTCACAGCAAACTCTTTGCCTCGCTGCATTATTTCAAACCAAAAAAAAAAAACATCTGCACATTAAATAGATGTCACAACATATTCTTTTTCATTTGGATGCATTTAATTAAATTGTCATTTTGCAAGTTGATGTGAATTTCAACTCAGCCTAGCAGCACATCCAGCCACTCACTGGAAAAGAGAGCTTCAGCACATTTTGATACATAGGTCAAAGGCTTTTTATTCCCAACTTTATGAATAAATAATGAGGCCTGCTGTGATATCAAATTAAATCATGGCTGTGAATGATGGCCCACACACAAGTTTTCATGCAAAGTGATAAATCTGAACATACGTTTATTCATTAAGCCGGTATAGATGTAAACCGTACCATTTGATATTGTAAAATAAAAAATGTTAATTATTCCATCATTATGTATGCTGTTTCCCTCCTGCCCTGACTTAGTAACCAATTCTGCACATGCCTACAGTATATTGTCATAATGATAGATTAACGTTTATAAGGCCAAATAGTGTTTTTTTTTGGGTGTTTTCACAAAACTCTTTACACACCCGGGGCATTTTTTTGTTTATTAATCACACGTCAAAATATTCTGTTGATTATGTCACCAGCGCTTTCACACAGAACGTGAGTATTACGTGGTGATAGTGTGGGTGATTTTTTTTTTTTTCCCGAAACAAGGGTGATTTTACTGAGCTTTGGCAACATGAATAAAAACATCCAATCACGTTGTGTTGTTGTCGTCACGGTTTGTCAGGAATGGCTTGGACCCAAATGCAGTTTAGATGATTTAAGTACATACCAAAAGTGTCCAGAAAGCAACAGGCAAAAACTAATTCCAGAACAAACATAACAGGATCCCAAAAACTGGAACTCAGAGACAAAAGGTAGACTCCAGACACGAACAGCGACACAACACACAGCGACACAACACACAGCGACACAACACACAGCGACACAACACACAGCGACACAACACACAGCGACACAACACACAGCATTACCAGCAACAAAAACATAATACTCCCACACAAGACAAAGACAACACAGAGACTAAATACACAGGTTAACAAGGACTAACAAGAAACAGGTGACACAACAGGTGAAACAAATCAGGGCAGAACAATCAAAGAGGCGGGAAAACAAAAGACAGGAAGTATACTAGATAGGACAAGGGAGACAAGACCGACTTCAAAATAAAACAGGAAACAGAACATAATCATGTCAGTTGTTTTACTTATGAGGATCACAATACAACAACACCATAGATGCCATAGATGGCAAACTTCTGAAAGTCAGTGTTTACCAAAGACACTCTTTCCTTTTTTTTACCTTTCACAATAAAAACCCTGGACATATGCTACACTGTTTTCCAGAGGGAATTACATTCACTGAGTATTTCGCTTAAAGGAAACTCAATAAATAGCATACAGTAGATTAGTTGTTAGCGTTTCCTGCTTCTGGGGGGCGGAAAACTGTTGCAAATTTGCATCGCTGCCAGTGTGAATAGTTTTGATGCAAAATATTCGCAGTTGATTCAAATAAATGCTCTGGGAACCAAATTTCATGGCAATCCATCCAGTCGTTGTTGAGTGATTTCAGTCTGGGCCAAAGTGGTGAACAGACAGAACAACATTGGCGCTAGTGTGGCTAAAAACAATGGCTGACAGGACTCAAATGGCACCGGACAGACTTTTTGGTATAAAACATATTAGTGTCATTCTAGTTAAATTAATCGTCAATGTTTTGTCTCCAAACAAAAATGGGTTTTCATTATACCACACATTCTGCCTCCAATATTGAATCCAATATTCACCTTAAATATGATTGCTGCATTATGTGGGCCCTTGGAAAGACGTGGACCAATGTGAGGTTCTGCCCTGCTCTCACTGCACAGCATCTATCACATTTGTATTCCTATCTTATAAAAAGACCATTTATGCAGGATAATGGTCTTCTTATAAGCTAGGAATACAAATGTTGAAGATTTTTTTCTTGCCCGTCACAATGTTCTTCAAATTACGAATACAGACAGTCCTTTTTCTTTCAACATATGTGCATGTCAGCCATCAGCTAATGTATTTACTGTGCAATCAAGTGCAACCCTTGACAGATGTGAGGTGGCGCAAAGTTTTTGATCAGTAGGCCAGCGTCAGCGATTGTTGTTTGAGGTGAGCTTGATGTTTCAGGACCCATAGGAACACCCTTCCTGACTGACAGGACGGCCTGTGAGGGAACAGGCACTCCTGTCTCTGATCAGTATGGTAGATGGTAAACTTGAGCTGTGTCCTTATATATCTAAGTTGTCTGTATCCAACATGGCAACCTATGCTATACATGCACTTAAAATGTGGTATATTATTCTCCTACTCTGATTGGTTGAAGAAATGTAAACATCCTTCAAAGGTTGTTTTTCTCCCTGACAATAATTATACTGTACCATCATTTCCTGCTGTTGCACTGTTAAATCAGAGTGTCAGTTGTTGGACATTGGATTCAAATCAAAATGTGTAATTTAGAGCTTTAGTGTGTAACTTTTTGATATTAATGAACGTCCGTTACATTCAAGCCATTGCCAAATGAATTGCTACAAAGCTAATTAAGACTATCAGCTCCACACAACTCTCTCTGGATTTCTCAGTGTGACTATGTTCAGTTTCAGTTTGAGGATGAGGTAAAAAAAAATATTTGCACATTAAACAAATTATGATAATACACCAGAATATATAATGTATACAAAAGTCTGTATTAAAAACGATATATTTTTGTTCTCGCTTAAAATCGTAGGCAGGCTACTTAGTAGGCCAAACCTCCGGGACCTCTTTAACCTGGGACCCTTGCTGTCATCAGGTCAGCTGCTAGCTGCTATCATCCTCATTTGTCCTGCCGCCACGGCATCACTATTTTATGAATGAAACATGGCGGAGAAACGTAAAAGTACTGATAACTCCTCTGTTTAAAAAAAGAAAGTAAGGCTCTATCTCGAGAGTTACCTCAACTTCGGTTTCGGAGGGGGGGGCTCAGCTTTTTTTAGACATAAGTAGGGGGGCGCCAAGGAAAAAAGGTTGGGAACCACTGGTCTAGGTTGTCCAGTTTTAACAGTAGAGCAGTGTGAAGCTAATTATGAAACAGTTTCTCAGTATACTGTCCTTGCAATGAGTTGCTTCTTCAAAGCTCAACAGTTAGCTTACATTGTCAAGTTCTCCAAAAAAAAACAAGGCATAGCTTTTCTTGGGGTTCGACGAAGAACATTTCCTTATTGTTTTTATACGGTGGCCGACAGAGGCAAACGCCCTGCGACTTAAGAAAACACACGCAAATAGACAAAACACAAGCAAGTTAAGAAAACATCTTCATTCATTTGACAACACATGTGCAGCATTCAGCAAACGCGCTGCAAATACACACAACACAACCAAATACACAAACGCTGCAAATAAAAAACGATGCAAAAAGAAAAGCACACAAACCCAGAAAACAAATGCAACAAAAAAACGCAGCATCCAGATTACACAACGGAAGTTCTCCAGACCTCTAGAGGGAGCAGCTAGTGTGTGTGTCACACACACAGTCTATGCCTCCGTCTCGTGCCCTCCTGGCTGGTGCTGTCCCCGAGCTTCGACTTTTCAAAATAAAAGCTTGCGCACACCCACCAAACGAGAGAAAACATATCTCAAACATAGACTTAATATTTACAGTCTATGATCTCAAAGCAGTTTCACACCGTTTCACAACCGTTCTGAGATTGAACGTTCCCCGGCTCTCTCTCTCTCTCTCTCTCTTTCTCTCTCTCTCTCTGCATTTATGTATTTGGTTGTGTTGTGTGCATTTGCAGCGCGTTTGCTAAATGCTGCACATGGGTTGTCAAATTAATGAAGATGTTTTCTTAATTTGCTTGTGTTTTGTCTATTTTCATGTGTTTTTTTTAAGTTGCAGGGCGTTTGCCCCTGTCGGCCACCGTAGTTTTATACTGTAAAACTGTAACAAAGAGCAAAAGACAAACAGAAATGAGATGAAACCAATACAGATACCCAAAGTATAGTGCAAACCCACAACTTAAAGCAACAGAAAATGCTCAGTCATAACTAAAAGCCATGCTAACTGTAAATTTAGTGATTTGATATTAGAAAACTCATTTTTTACATTTTTTAGTAATAGATACAGTACTTGCGGACAAAAATGCAGCAGGAGAAAACAGCACTTGCACTCTGCTCTGGAGAGCATTTGATCATTTGACTTCTGATGAAATTTACAACTGAAAGTGAAACTTATAGCTACTGCTGCTGGTTAGCCTAAAGGGGGCACTGCTGCACACACAATTATGCTGAAAAGCCAAACTCTTTCTTAATTTACTTCAGAGAGGTCAGAGCACTCAGATTTCCTTAGCGGTTGTGCCTGAATATGACGCTGAATGGAGCACAGTTAGTTCAGACAGAACACAGGCCGTGCTTGCATGAGCTGATTGGCAACAATGAATGACTCCTTCATCTCATGATTGGCTACCAGCTGACTGGTAACATCCAGTCATAATCATGCAGATTAATGCGATTGAAGGGGAGAGAAGGGGGAATGAAATGCAGCAAAGGCGCAGTCGAACCCGGGCCCACTGCGTCGAGAAAGTAAACCTCTATATATGGGCGTCCGCTCTACCAACTGAGCTATCCGGGCGCCCGAATCTGAAGCTTTGATGAATGAAGATTTCAAGTTAATGTCAGAGTAGGGAAGAGAACTTTCAATCATCTGTTGGACAGTCAAAATGAAGACTGTCTTGATCTAACTTCTCCACCCACTTGATTACAATAAAAGAAGTCACATAATAAAGCAAAGAGATAGTATGTCCAGGGTGGTTTCCCAGGGGTAATGTGTGGGATTTCCTCCTTTCTGGTCTATATATCCCTGCTGAATTATTTTTTATGCCGGTGAGAACAAAATGTATCCCCCGCCCCCTCAAAGTGATCAATGCTACTTCACCAATAGACCATATATTATATTCTTAAAATAGAAGTATTTTAAACTAAGTAAAGCGCTGTAACGTGAACAGTCTATAGTGCCATAGAGCCACGGTTCGAACTACGGGGAAGCAAGACATGGGCTCCCCTGAAAACGTGATTTTTAAAATTTTGGGGGGGGTCTCTAAAAATATTGACAATGTGTAATTTTGACATGCAATTTCAGTTTTGTGTAATGTGATGACCGTGGATTATTATGTGTAAAATTGCAAAAATATCATTCATTCATGCATGATGGCGATTTAAACCTAATTCACTTCAATAAAGATAACTATACATGCTATTCTTGTCATGAGCATCAAGGCGTGGCGGCGCTGCGGTGCAAATTCAACTCATGTTTAGTACATGTTGACTCAAAGATTCGTAGAAAAAATATAAACGTTGGAGGCCAACGTTGACGACGCAAGAAGAAGCTGAGGAAATAATGTCCTCTCAGGCTGAAGATGGTGGTGGTTCCAGCTCGTCAGAGGCCGGCCGCCATCCTAACCTCTCTTGCTCCTCTCTCCCGTTAAATTGGAACAGCCAGCAGTGGAGAGACTGGAAGAGCCGACATACATGGCTGTTTGTTAAGGATAGAAGCTTGGGGTGCATCGCTTAGGCCTAATTGAGGGGTAGCCTGATTAAATGTAATCGTTGTTCATGTGAAATCTCAATGAAAGCCTGATGCTTTGTTTATAGACTAGTTGTGGGTGGCTGTTTGCTGTTTGACCTATCAATTCCCGTCGATAAAGTATAATAGGGTCAATCCTGTATAGTGCATACACTTGTAGCTGTTATGTATCTTTGTAAGTCGCAAGCGCACGACCTTCCCCCCCCCTCACCAGGCCATGTGATATTGTTATGCGCCAATGTAGCACTCAATTATGTCATGTAATTACTTTCTGTGACAGAATCCTTACAGTTATCCATATATTTATATTACTATTGTAACATTATAGTGTATGTGTCTCTACGTAGCCACGAGGCTCAGTGGAGTGATGCTGCAGCCCCTTTGTGATGCTGCACTCTCCATTCCTCCCAGGCTCCAAAACAATCCCTTCTGTTTCTGGAGATCTGCCAACCCTTTAATTACCACAGATACTTTTTCCCTCCAATTTTAACAAAGCAGCATGTGCAGTTCTTGTTCCCTCATGCCGAACTAATCAGCCAAAAACAACTTAATCAGTGAGAAAAATGTGCTAATAATATTAGATCACCTGTACTGTTCTGCACAGAGATGTGAGGGCGCCACATCTGATTTCTGTGTGACCACAGTACCTAATTTGGGATGGTTGGTTGAGGCAGGATCAAAACAGCCCGGAGCAGAGAGGCGACATGGAAGGTAGCTGCGATTGAAGGTTGGTTCGAATGAAAGCCTCCAAACTCCAAACCCTTGTTGATGCCGAAAGTCCGTGAATCAGTGGATGTCTGGAGGAAATTTATTTCATATTATTCTGAACTCTTGAACATTATTACAGACATTCAGTGTTCACCACAGTGAGTAGTGTCAGGTTCTTTGCAGCAGCAGTCATTTACTGGTAAATAGAAAGGTAGGTGAGCAAGGTGTGACTTTTGTATCATAACACAAGCAATTACTAACTTACAAATATCTGTTAATATTGCACAAAAATCATTGCTCTATGGCTTGATTCATAAAAAACAATCTTGTGATATATTCCAAGGTAAAATGTTAAATAATAATAATATCTATATTCACAAGTAGTTTTTATACAGTGCATGTTTCTGTTGCACTTTTGCAATTATACCTTTATTTATCTTACAGCTGTTTTGTCTCTTTATTGATCTTCTACTTTATATTTCATTTATTTTTTAAATGTGTATAGCTTCATATTTCCATTGTATTTTTTTTTATTGTATTTCTTTTCATACTTATATATTGTAGAGCTGACTCTTAAGAGCAATGCACACAAGTTCCAATTTACCTGCACGGGCCAGTACCTGTGCAAATGGACATCTAATCTAAATGTGTGTTCACTGACAGAAAGCCATTGTTTAACCAACTATGTCCACCAATACATCATAGAGCTCAAGCCTGCTATGAGTAATCGGTGACTAAACTCAATAAGATTGCGTTCCTTAAATTTTTAACTGCTTCCAGATTGATTTAATGCACTACCTTTGTGGAAATCTGCAGCTTGAGCGGCTGCTGATCCTGGTCCTGTCGCCCACTGGCTTCGCTCTAGTTCTAGCGCGCCAACGCCGACGCACTCCCACCAGCATTCATTTCTCCCCCGCGCCAACCCTGAAAACCTCCTCCTCCCAGCGGTCCAAAGCTCCTGTGAAATCCAGCGGTGTAAACACCAAGACTCACCCGGTGCTCCGAGTTCCCAGGCCTGGCAGCATGGCTACCTGAGCTAACTAGCTGACAGCAGCTTCAGTTAGCAGCAGTCAGCAGTTAGCATTACTTACCTGGATTTTCCACCGGGCGCGTCTGTGCTGCGTTCCGGGGCATACCACACCGGGAGCGCCTCAGAAGCGGAGCGTCTTGCTGCCCGACTCACAGATTTATTGTCTCTACAAGTACTTTACGGAACAATCACGCGTTTATTAGCTGGTATCTACCTTCCACTCCAAGCACTCCTGCAGTTTAACTCCATGCCTTCTCTTTTCTGGCTTATTAAAAAGATCTGTGATGTCTGTTATGTTTTTCCACCTCCAAGATGAATCGTCATCCGTGGTGTTGTAGAGGAGACAAATGATATTGGGGGTGTCTTTCGGTGAATTGACTGGATAATCTCGCGGTTACACTTCCTGCCTGGCTGTCAGAATGCCCCGCGGCTTGTGTGAAAATAGATCTGCCGCGTATCTTTAGCAGAGCGGAGAGCGGCTCCATGCACGCTTCTGGGACGCTTCTTTTCTCCATAACATGTGATGCAGTTTTACCAAAATCAGTGGTGGTGGCATAAAGCGTTACGCACTTCTACTGGGCGATCACACCAGCCCAAGTTACATAGTGTAAGAACAGGCCGTCAGGGTGCTCAGTGGGAATGACAGATGCACCTTTGTCCCTGTCACTTGTCAGAGTAGCATCATGAATATGAAGCTGTTATTTTATGGTAAATAAGTGACATGTCGCTTTAAACAGGGTGCAACTCAAAACTGTTTGTTTTCTCAGTCAACAAAAGCGGATGACAGATCTCAACAAGTTTAAGTCATTTAAACCCGATATTACTTCTAAATAGTTAAACCTAATAGATTTGAATGGCATTTTAAAGGGATTCAGATAAGCACTTTTGAAACCGTTAATCACATCAAAATTATATATATATATAAGGGCTGTCAATCGATTAAAAATGTTAGTCTAATTAATGACATACTCTGTGATTAATTAATCAAAATTAATCACATACATAATTAACGGTGCCTGAACTGATACTTTTTAAGACAGTAAAAAAAGAAAAGAAAAAAAAAAGGGTACTAAACAACAGTTGGTGACATCAAAGAACGGCTTGTTTATTGCTAAGGCCATATGGTCAAAATTAAATGATTTAATTATAATGTATAACAATAACTTATTTCACTAGTAAATTGCTGTTGAACGACAAAAACAACCACCAGATGGGAAAAGGGCATTTACAATAACTACAAATGCACCACGAGGCTGTAGTTTACCAGTTTCATTGAACGCACCGTCTGTGTTGTTTCTCCGACGGCAGCTGCAGATTGTTACATCCCGGTGTTGAATCCTCTACAGTAAAACACAGTCACACTTTACACCGTTTAGCGTTAGCTGTCAGCATTTTAACCGTGTTTAATCCAGCTACTAGCTAACGGTAGGCTAACATTAGCTGCTGTTGAGTATAGCGTTAACTAGCTAGCGGTAGGCTAACGTTAGCTGCTGTTGAGTATAGCGTTAACTAGCTAGCGGTAGGCTAATGTTAGCTGCTGTTGAGTATAGCGTTAACTAGCTAGCGGTAGGCTAACGTTAGCTGCTGTTGAGTATAGTGTTAACTAGTGTAAGGTTTAGAAGTAGAGTTAATTCATATTTGAAAGGTGTAAGGCTCAGAATTTAATATAATTTATATTTGAGTTAATTTACTAGAAATGTATTTACAATGTTTAGTCAGTTTATCATTTACGTGTTTATGTTACACAATTATTAGTTACATATTTACATGTTTACATATTTACCACAGTCAGGATATTCTGTGCCTTTCTGATTCCCTCATGTTTACCTCAGTCTAAGTTCTCGCTTCTGATTGGTTAGTTCAGTCACATGGAAGGTCCGAACAAGGAAGTGTTGTTGTGAGGGATGTTCAGTAAAGTACCGCTTGAGAGAGTCATCCGTCTCCATCCTGCTGTTTATTCTCATAAAGATTGATCCACCACCACATACTGAACCCTCACGTTACACTAGCGTCACGTGCAGCGGTGTTTGTGTTGCCTGTATCGTCTGTTTCAGAGCATCAGAGAGAAGCGCAGACATATCAGTGGCATCAGATTTCAGTAGCCAGGGTTGGCAGGAAGATTTTTACAAGTAAATGTTCCAATTAATGATCCAGGCAGAACATTCTCATCTCCCTCCTTCATTTTACAGTCCAATGGTGGCTAGAACGGCTCCGTGTCAAACCTCAATATGGAATGGATTAATCTGCGTTATTTTTTTTTCTGACAGCACATATACATACATACATACACACACACACACACACATATATATATATATATATATATATACATACACACACACACACACACACACATATATATATATATATATATATATATATATATATATACACACACACACATATATACATACACACACACACACACATATATATATATATATATACACACACACACACACATATATACACACACATATACATACATACACACACACACAACCTGCCCTGCTGCTCCATTCTTGCTATTACAAAGTCCCCTGACTAACTATGCTTGCTGGCTTTTTGACAGTTTCTGTCAGCACAATCTATTCTTCTTCCTGCAGATAACACAATTAGTTCCCAGGCTGTTCAATGTGTTAAATGGCCTAAAGCTTGTCATGGATATCAAAATGGTTTGCTATAAATGCCATGTTAATGTTACAGACTATTAACAGTCTCAATAAAAGTCTCAGGAGAATACTCCGTTAAAAAGTATTTCATGAATCAATAAATTAGAAACCATGTTTTACATCACTGACACTTTTTTTTTTTGCCTAAACCAAAATGATTACATAGCAGCAGTGAACCCAGTGCCATGGTGACTAAAGTAATTATTATTTCATATAGGTAGAGGCTTGACTGTAACTGTTTCTGGTAATTAACTGCACATACTTAGGACACTTAAATGGACTACTTTAAGTTACTAATCAAGCATCAATTTCTTATTTAACGGAGTTTAAATAATGAGCATCACTAACTCATATTACTTTCTCATTCCCTTAGACTCTCTCTGCCAGTCCTACGGTCTCCACTACACACATTATCTGTTGCAGGAAGCCTGCTGGGAGCTTTTCCATGGACGTTATAATAGGCAGTGGGGAGGGCTGGCAGTGGGCTTTCAGTTGGATGATGTGGGAGGGCTACATGCGTCAGAAAATGGATGAGGCAGAGTAAGTGAGTGAGGTAGGGAGGGAGAGTTAGCCGAGTCTCCACTATCTAACAGCGCTGGTTCGACAATGTTCTCTTAGGAGTTTCCTCTGATCAGACAGAGATGGGTGACAGGCTCAGTGTGAGGCAGAGACGCGACCTGAGGAAGATCAGCACTAAAACTCAGCGCTAGACAACGGCAATTCTAGGATCAGAGCTTTAGGGGTGCCTGTAGTCTCGCTTTGCCAGACCTTCCTCCACAGCGCTGCGGAGGAGGGTCTGGCCAGTCCACACAGCATTCCGGGATGGGAGAAAAAGGGATGTCTGTCACCTTCCTCTTTGTGTTGGCATTCACAATCAGCCTCGGGAAGGAACTTGTTTTGGTGGAACATGTGTACGTTCAAAAGTAGTTTTAGTCGTTCAACAGAAAACTCTGATTGGACAGATAGTCTAGCTAGCTGTCTGGATTTACCCTGCAGAGATCTGAGGAGCAGTTAACCGTAGTCCTCAGAAATCCACCGGAGGTTAGAACGCCAACACAAAGACAGAGGAAGATGAGTGTAGAATTTTATCTTTGGATTGGGTTTTAGGAGTTGAGCATCGCCATGGTACATAGGCAATAATGTATGGACAACAGGTGTTTCCTTTTAAGCCATTTATTTACTCTGCACACATTCAGGGCAAAAGCAGATGATGAGGCTTGACGGTTATGCGTTTTTTTTTTCTATAAATGATAAACAAAAGACGTCAACGTCAACAAACTTAACTATTAGATACCTAAACGAACAATACATATAAGTACTCTTACCCGAGGGAGTAAGGGGTAGGCCTATCACTGCTTAAATTACAGAGTACTATATAACAGATAAACATTCATTTGACAATTACATAAGAAATTAAACTAAAATCAGGTTATAAGGATACTGGTATTTCCTAAAGGCCACAATTGATAAATCATGTGCACTGCACACTTACACAAAATATTATTCCTGTAGTCTCAAGGCAAACAGGCAAGATGACAATTCAGCATTTACCAATATATATACTGGTCAAGCATTAAATCACATCCACTTGCAAATAACCATTAAAGTAACACAACGTATGAGGACGGCACTAAACTCCCTTTTTCACGCACAACTGTAGGATTTGCATCTTAATCGTGAGGACAGCGGGCCCTCACATGCTGCCTCATGTTGCTGCCAGCCAGGACAACGGAAATAGGTGGTACTTATAGACTTATGATTAGTAGTGAGTGAAGTCAGGTGAGTTTGGACCATGATTGGGAATGAATGAAGTCAGGTGATAATGGTTGAGTCCATGTCATGAATGTGGGCCACTGAATAGTATGGCTCTATTCTACAGTGAGGGACATCCGGACAAAAACAGGGCCATCCAGCAGAATTTCCTGCGGTACCGGAGCAATATCGGAAGTGGAGCGCTGTCGATATAGACTAATTTACCGATAAATAATAACCAGACCTGCATAAACATGACCACAATCTGGATGCTAACGGTGGACTCTGGTGCCACAGCCCTGTGCTTTATACACCGCCATCAGGGTTTTCTTTAGCTTTGGGGTTTGGAGACTACACATTTATAACAGAAATCTGCTTTTCAACCTTGAGGCATGAAGATTGAAGGACATGGGTATTATCCTGGCACCGAGGGTCTAACAAAAGACATGTAGGATCCAGCTTGACTCTACTGGGGACAGAAAGTAAAGATATCGCAACCTCTGTTGCTTCCATTTTCATCATTTTTGTTTAAGCATCTGTCTGAGGGCCTTAACTTTAATGAATGAAAAACTAAATTACTGGAGTGACCCTATAAAGTAGCCCTCATGTGTTATTGTGATTTAAAAATGTTACAATATGATTCAATTGTGCAATTGACTTCACCGTGTATGTTTGCTGTGCTGTTTGGACCTTCTTATCATTAGGTTTCCTTGTGGAAAATAATAACAATCCAAAAAGCCCATTTACACTTCATGACAGTCTGCTCTATTAGCCACCTGAGGCTGTTATTGGATAATAGCTGCATTATTGTGTTTCTGTCTGCGTTAGCAGGCAACATAACCTTATAAAAGTCCATAATTATTTACAAACACACTTATATAACTCAACTGTGACAACAAAGTCAGTAAATTGTGTGGTTGCCCGAGTGCAAGGCTCAATCAAAATCTCACGGTTTCCCTGTTTCTCGAGTCTGGAGCTATGTACGTATATGGCTGCCACTCAAATCTCTGATTATGGCGTGCCATGGAGTGAGAGTGTACATTGAAGGTATGAACTGAAGCATCATGGGAAAAGAACAGGCAGATCAAATAAGTGTTAAAATGTCACATTAATATACTATTTCTCTGCTGCCACTGATTTTCTCCAACACTGAAATATTGTGTGTGAGTGTGACTTATATGTGCTGATAGGATCTTTAACACATCTCACACAAGTGTTAATTTGAGTTTAGTGGAGTTTTTTTTTTTTTTTTTATCTCTGGTTTAATCACTGTGCTATAACGTCAAAACTGCTGGGAACAGTTATTTTCTTTAATCCTTATGTGTTATTAACAGCGGATCAAATGACAAATACGGTGTTGCTTGTATGACCCTTAAAACCCCACAGAGAATTATCATATATTAGATTGGATTGACATTATTGATCCCAAATTGGGAAATGTCAGCGCTACAGCAGGAAAATATCAGACACACAGCACACGTACAGAATATCCAAGAAATAATAAATAGGATAGAATACAAGAACAACTATTCAAAAAATAAAGTAAAAAAAATACAAAGGAGAGAATGTAAAAATGTATATATAAGTTGAGAATAAAAATGTACAACTACTTGAATAGTGTTTATAAAGATGTAAGTAAAACCTATGTTTGTGCAAGTTGCACTATAGTGCAGTATTGTGATGTATATGAGTCTTATCTAACACTCAGTGATGAAGTGTTAAAATGTTATATTGCCCGTCGATCAATCTTATTTATTTAGCACTTTACAGCAACCAGCATGTTTCCAAAGTGCTTTACAATAAGTAACAACAGCAAAGTCAACCCGTTCTCACTCCAAACTCGTAAAATACGCTTGGGCAGTGGCTGTCAGCATCAGATACGACGCAAAAAGCACCCTTTAGCATTACATACTTTGCTAAAAGCATTAAGAGAGACAACAGTAGCGAGTAGTATGAAAGGTTGAAAATCCGCGTAGGGTTGTTGGTTTGGGTGGTGGATGGGTCAACCAACAGGACTTTCACCCAGGAGACTGGGGATCGTGTCCCGCGTGTCACGTTTTCTAAACCCAACTGTCGCTTTAGATCTGGCGCTAAAGGAGACTTTTAGCGTCAATAACAACGCCAAAGGCACCTGACGAAGTGTCCGTATTTTACGAAATGGGAGTGAGAATGTGTTGGTAAAACATAACATAGCATACAGTAAAATCAGAAGGAATAAAACATACAGTAGGGGCGACCTCTAGCTCACCCAGTAAGAGCGTGCGCCCCATGTAGGCTGAGGCCTTTGCAGAGGCCCGGGTTTGAATCCCGCATCTCTCTCCCACCTTTCCTGTCTATCCACTGTCACTCTGAAATAAAGGGAAAAAAGCCCCCAAAATCTTTAAAAACATACAGTAAATCAGAAAAAGAATACATGAAAGCAGAGAAAACGGAAATGATTTGAAGAATCACTTGAAGACGTAATGCTGACTGAAAAAACAACCCAGTCTATCTCAACCGGAGCTTAATAATATTGCATTAAAGGCCAACTCTGTGAGCAACTCATTTACCCGCGAGGCGTCTGTTCCACCCCATTTAAGATGACTTCACTGATGGCTGAGGCATCTTGTTAAAGGCCCTGTCTAATTGTTCATTAGCACTGATACTCTGAGCACCTGTCTCACTGTGACAGCTTCATTTAGTGCACATGTCTGCATACATCATATGTATTTTGCTTTCTGCATCTTGGGAAATCAGTAGAATTACACAGCAAGAGATTAGTGTTGGCTGCGATGTCTTTTATTCAATAACTGACACTTAGGTGATTTGAATGGCTATGATGTATCTTCACATTGTGATCAATACTAATGGGTTTTTTGTTAAATAGCAACATGCTAAGAGTTCTGGCTTCATTATTTCTAGGAAGCGCTTCAAGACACTCCAATTCACCTGGATGATGGTTAATCATTTATAGTCATAAAAAAAAAAGTTAATAAAGATAATACAGGCAGCACTACATTCAATACAGAATATATAATTAATAAATCATGCGTAAAACGTAATACTGCCTGTATTAAATGATGTGTCTATCTACATAACAAGGTAGCATGTATTTAATAAGTTAATATGCAGACTGTTCACTACCACCTTACCCCATTTGTTAATAATATCCCCTCTAGTCAACTAAAGCATGATTTGCATTCCTATGATTATAAGTTGGCCTTCAGAAACAGCCTCCATTGTAATGGGCATCAAATATTTATTGGAATTAGACAATAATGTAGTGCGTTAAATGTTTTACTTTGGTCTCCTAACTTATTAACTCTATTTATAATCCATAACATTATCATAAAATGTGTGGTCAGCATTTTTTTACCATTCAAAGTATATACATTCAGTAATTATCTTTCTATATACAGTGGTAGTTTTAATTTGTATTGGCAGAGTCCTGGAATCAGATTTATTTTCGGGGATTCACAAGAGCACATTTTTATCTCGTTATCTCTTTATCTTGTACACATCCAACTCCCCAGTAATGTAACAAACTATTTTTTACTGTGTCCCGCTGTTGTGCGAAATAAATTCTCTATTAAAACTAGTAAAATTCTACACTGAGTATGTTTACATGCACGCCAATATTCCACTATTATTCCGAAAATGACGATATTCTGAATTTGATACAGGTCATGTAAACAGCATATTCCGTTTGGATATTCCGAATAAAGCCTTTTTCTGAATATAGCATTTTCCGATTAAGACATGCGGGATATTCCGGTATTATTCTGGTTTTAGAGGCATTCTTTGGACATGTACAGTATACAGCACATTCAGAATATGCATCTCAATCAGGGTTTCTAACGCCCAGTTTACGGCCTCGTTTGCGGCTTACGGTCAGCTCGGTGCGTTGCTATGGTCACTGTACACAAACAAACCAGCCAACAGTTTGCAGAGCTGCAGACCCGATAAGAAGGAGAAACACAGCTACTTTTAAACATTATCAAAGACTTGGATATCAACAGGTCTTTGGATATGAGCACACATCGCTACGCCAAACTTTTCAAGAAGCTGGTTGGAGGAATGAAAGAGGGACGCTGTGTTCACACGCTCCAACAACCTGCTGGTAAACAATGAAATCATCGTTTTTTGCACGGCGACATGTAAACAGGAATATTAGTGGAATATTCACTTTCATTAGCCATGTAAACAGTTTAGTCGGAATATCGTCTTTTTCGGATTAAAGGACAATTCCGGGGACATGGGAGAAGGGTAAGACAACATTTTTTTCTCATGAGTGGAAAACAAGTGGTTGTGGTTAGTGAAAGGTTGTGCTTTTGGTTACTTTTTTTTTTTTAAGGTGACTACTAATAGAGTACTAGGTATATATAGAGTAACTAGTAATAGGTGACTACTAACTGGAAGCAGGTGCATTGTTTTATTTTATACTTAACCAAACCCACAACCGGTAGCTTTGAGTCTCCCTTAGAGATAGGGTGAGAAGCTCAGTTATCCGTGAGGAGCTCGGAGTAGAGCCGCTGCTCCTTTGCGTCGAAAGGAGCCAGTTGAGGTGGTTCGGGCATCTGGTAAGGATGCCCCCTGGCCGCCTCCCTAGGGAGGTGTTCCAGGCACGTCCAGCTGGGAGGAGGCCTCGGGGGAGACCCAGGACTAGGTGGAGGGATTATATCTCTAACCTGGCCTGGGAAAGCCTTGGGATCCCCCAGTCGGAGCTGGTTAATGTGGCCCGAAAGGGAAGTTTGGGGTCCCCTGCTGGAGCTGCTACCCCCGCGACCCGACCCCGGATAAGCGGATGAAGATGGATGGATGGATGGAAACCCACAACCTTTTCATAACCCAGTGGTTTAGCAGCCTACATCTAACAGCTCATAACACAAAGGCATTTTGGTATTAAGCTTCTGTGCTTTGTACCCCAAACCATCCACCCCCAATCTCCACCCTATGACTTGTGTATAGTACATGAATGTCACAATTGCTGGATTGGAGATATAAGTGCCAGTGTACATAATCCAGGCAGCAAATAGTTCCTCCAATACATTTTTGGCAAAGCAAATTAGTAGTGTATACATGTGTTTTGTAGGAGACGTGGATGGAAAAACACAGTATTTGGTTTCAACCATAGACTGTAAAAAAAAATAGTGGACGTATCATGGGTTTATGTGTAAAGAAAGTTGCTATACAAATAAAATTGACTTTGACTTTGACATCAGTGACGTCACCCATGTGTTTGTGGACTGCAGTTTTGGTTGCAAAGGCGCTAAACTTACTCTAAAGGGGGAAAGTTGCCGATTTTGAACCCTACTGAAGTGAGTCAACCAGAGATTTACCGTCGGGTAAACACATGTTCCACCAAAACAAGTTCCTTCCCGAGGCTATTTTGCAGAGGCTGCGTTTCTCCGTCCAGAGCTTAGCGCCGTCCAAGACGATTGTGATTGGTTTAAAGACATGCCAATAAACCAGAGCACGTTTTTCTCCCATCCCGGAATGCTGTGTGTCTCACATAGCCAGACCTTCCTCCGCAGCACTGTGGAGTAAGGTCTGGCAATGTGAGACTAAGCAATGGCTACACATTTTAGACCCGTAAGCTTTGTCCATTATTTTTAAAGTCTACGGTTTCAAGAGGAAAGCAGATCAGATCCACAATGACTAGTCTAATCCTCTCCACCAACAGCTTCAGTTGATCAGACAGTAAAGGTGCAGAAAAGAACAGCAGGGAACAATGCATTACTTCCCTCAGCAACAAACTACAATCAGTGAGGTTGACCGGTTGGACGATGTAATCACCAATTAAGAATGGGATCTGCGTGATTTGTCATCTGTACTTCCAAATGTTGTTTGCTTTCTTCCGATGCAGCTAGCAAACACATTTCTTCTGGGACAAACCAACCTGTTTTGTCATGAGGCCTTGGCAGTCTGCTGACTTGAAGGATACATTTCTGACTTTTCATATGGTACTTCAGTAAGTCATTTATTGACTAAACTAAGGAAACTCCATCCACAGAACAAAAAAATTAAGAGTAAAGGTTATTTTGTCAAAAATAGGGAACTGACTTAAATCATAATCATTCATTTATTTGTATTTGTTTGAAACCCAGAAATGATTAACTCAACCAAACAAGAAACTAAGTAACCGAACCAAGATAATGAATCGTCAGAAAAAAGATGAAAGGCAAAATCAAAAACTTCATAATATATATATTTAGTTTTTATTTTATTTTAGTTTTGACTTTTGTATTTATTGTATATAAGTTAGATTCCAGTTTTTGAGAAAGGTTTGGTTTTAGTTTTTATATATTTAGTTTTACAGTAGTTTTAGTTTGCTTTTGATAAGTCACAGTATAATGTCTCAGAAGTATGTAGCTAGATATACATAAATACATGGTTCAAGTCAAGCCGGTTCAATTTCTATGGTTCAATGTCACAAGAGTTGCATAAATTCATGCTGTCTCCTTTTTTCAGTAGTGATACATTATAGCTAAAACTAAACTGAAATTATTTACGTTAATTTTTATTTTATTTGTATTAGTTTTTTTCACCTTTCATTATAGTTTTTGTTTATTAGTTTCAGTTTAATAAAAATATTTAGTTTACTATATAACCCTGCTATAGATGCCCAAATTGGCATATTTTCGGCAAAATGTATTTGTAATTGATTACCATATTATTTTTGTTGGTGGTGGTTGATTCAACCCACCTTCAATTAGCCTACAGTATATAGACTGTGCTCAAAATCAATACTTCTTATGTTTCTGCAATGTTAAAGTTTAGTTTGGGTACAGTGTGTGGCTCGTCACAGGCCAGCGATTGTCCAATCATTGTTTAGCAACATAACTACACTCTTAGAAATATCTGTGTATTAACAGTTGTATGACTGAAAACAGAACAGAAATAAAGTGCAATACACAATGTATTTCTTACAGCAACAAGTGCTCTACAGTGAGTTCAATATGTTTCTACTTCTAAACTGGCCTCAACATTTCAACAAAGTACACAGTTGCCATACAATGTATGTTTAAAGTATATATCCATTTACTAAATGGAAAGGCAGCGATTGGCAGAACACTGGGGGGCAAAAGGAGGGGCCAATCATATGTCAGCAGGGCCGTGTGCCACCCCCCTCTAGACCCACCCCTGGGCAAAAGAAAGAAGGAATGAAATGCAGCAAATGCCAGTGAACTCTTCAAATGGTTTAAACCAGCACTGATCCTAATTAACTGACATCCACAGACATCAGTGTACATCCTGCTCCCTTTTCTACTAGGATCCTAAATTGAACACGGCCTGAAATAACCGTCTTAAATTGGAATGCAGGTTGTTCCATTGTTAAATTCTTCCCCAATGAACAAGGTGAACGTCAGGACGCTCTAATTCAGGTTCCTCTGTACAAGTTCTTCTCCTTTGCAGCCACTTACCTAAAACCCTAAACCCCCAAAGTGTGGCTTCCATAAGAAGTTACATCAGCCAGGTTTCTGCATGTCTCATTAGCCGAAAACCCCCCCACCACCACTTCTTCTTCCTTCTGTTTCCCCTCTATTTTTTTTCCCCTCTCTCTTTTAGTCATCCTCCCCGTATTTCTTTCAAACACTAATGATCTTTCTGTACACTGGGATTAACTGAGGCAATGGCCCCTCAGTGGCGGAAATTGCAATCACAAGTCCCTGGTGCGGTGCTCCGCAGAGGGCCAATTTTCACTCAAGCTGCAGCCGTTTTTTGTTTTTTTGTGGGCGAGTGAGAGTACAGTACGATCTGAAGCAATCTGTGACAGGGAACATCGAGAAACAGGGACGTGGAAGAACTGCAGAGTTGAAAAGAGAATGAGAGAATATGGTTACGCAATATACTGCTGATGTGTGAACTTTTCCCTTATGCTTCAGGAAGTCCAAGTCGAGTTTAAAGTCTTTGAGGGGCAAGTCCAAGTCAAGTCTCAAGTCTCTGGCCATCTGATCTGTCCCTAACACTGTATTGTTAAATCTTATGAATTCAAAGCATGTCCTGTAGCTACCATCCATACAGTACAGTATCAAAATCAGTTGTAGGATAACTGTATGGGGTCTACTTAATACATCCCTCTAGCCCTCGGACCTGGTGAAATACAGTATTAACCTAAGTCTGTCACATCATATGAATACAACTATAAAGATACAATTTGCCTGTTCCCAGCATTAGCACAACACTTTGCGATGGTTAGCTTGTTACCTGTGACGATATATGCTAAATGTAACGTGTCTTTCACAAAAAAAAGTCCAGTGTCGAAGTGGAAATCAAGAATAGTGGCAGCGCCACACCCGTTACAGAACAACATGCATCTCATCGTCAGTCCAAATTACGCACAATAAGCAGTTTGAACTCACTGATGTAATGCCATTTATTTTCTAAGTGTCAGTGCACTCAGTGAAACTGAGTCCAGTGCGAGGGAGATCCGAGGAGGAGAGGTTAGTGAGGCCAGCGTCTCCACGGCATGAAAATAATGTATGATGAAATAGTAAATAGGACTACAGTAACAGAAATATGTGCAGAATTAAGACAGTCAAGACGGCCCAGTGTTTGGTGGACCGGGTACACCTTGTTCACTTAATAGCCTACAAATCACCCACGGGATCAATTACGCATCACATGAGTTTGTTCCTGGGGAGATGGATTCGTGCATCCCGCCTCCTGTACGCCATGGATGTCTGAGCCTCAGCAACTACTAACAATAAAGATACAATTTGCCTGTTCCCAGCATTAACACAACACTTTGCGATGGTGAGCTTGTTACCTGTGACGATATATGCTAAATGTAAGGTCTCTTTTCACATTAGCGTGTGAGTGACTGACCTATCTGGGTGCATTTTAAGATGCCTGATGAAGTTCGACATTGTTGATCTGGCATCATTTATCTTGGTGCCAAACACCTTGCATGTAGCTGTTCACTTACTGCCACTGTTTACAAAGGTATTGAAAGCAAAACTAATGAAAAAAGGTTTAGTTTTTATTAGTTTTAGTGTTAGTATTTTTTTGTAATATGGGTTATTTGTCAGGGGCAAGATTCAAAATGATCAGAAAAAGTATTGTGTAATAAAAAACTTAACAACATCATACCATTTTAGATATATGTATTCACAATGTTTTCAACAATAACACCGGTACATAAAATGTACATATGATGAGCACAAATATGTAAACAGTCTACACAAGACGCTGCAGTAAGTGCAAAATGTGTAAGTGACGTGTGCCAGGAAAAAAAACAAAATAGCCAACAGACTAAAGAAGACATACATGAACAGGTGTTTTCAACTTTGGTTCGAGTAAAGTGGTGAACTGTTTGAAGTCAATCGACTCACACAGTATCAATACACATGCACGCTTTTGGTGCTGCTGCGTTTTTACTAACCAGCAGCTATCGGGTCGCCGGTAAAAGCCCTCCTATAGTGTTCTCTGTCCTGCGGTTGTCTCCGTCATGCTGCCTGGCCCTGTACCCATACATCCATGCCCTGTACCGGGGTTAGCTTCTGTTTAGGGGAAAGGGGGCTTTGCGTTCTCCTTTTGTTAAGGTAAGCTAGGTTAGCCTCCTTGTGCGTGCTTCTCAAATGTACTTTCTAATTCGTGGGATTTTTCCCTTTAATATATTGTCCACATATTTTGCCACCTTCCACTGCAAGGCGCTTGCTTTTATCTGACAGAGTCATAATGAAATAGGACTCTGCGACTTTCTTCTGACTTTCGGTAACGCCATGATGCCAGGTGACTGGAATGTCGGAATTTCTGGGTTCCCAGTCGGAAAGCGAATGCCATAGACATATATATATGTCTATGGCTATGGCTATGGCTATAGTCTTTATAGACTGTATAAAACAGGTCTATGGTCGGAAAAGTCAACTGAAAGATATGACGTTATTTGCTCTTTGAAAAACATCGACAAAGATGAAAACTAAGGACATTTACTCGATAATTTTATTTTAGTTAGTTTTGCAAACAGACATTACAGTTTTGGTTATGTATATGTTAGTATATGTTTGGTAATGCCTCGTTTTTATTTTTATTTCAGTTAACGAATGTTTTTTCCCACCTAGTTGTCGTTATTTTGTTCGTTTTCGTTAACAATTATAACCTTGTTTGTGACATTATAAAACATTGTCATTGAACGCACTCACAAGAGATTTGAGAAATATTTCCGCTTTAGGGCCAAATTATCTCTTTATAAGTTCTTTTGGAACAATTTGGGGCATCACTTACAGAAAGCTGAGTTTGTTTTGATCATTTTGATATGGAACAGATGGGGATCAGTTATATGCAAAAACCCTTAAAAGGAGAATTCAAGAAGATATCTAAAAATGCCCTCAGACCTCAGAGGGTTAAATACCAAAAACAACTGTTGGGCAATATTATGATGTAATTACATGCAATGCCTTCAGTGTTTCATGTTTTTGAAACGGTTTTGTTTTGCATTACCACCAAGATTCCAAATCACACAATGTCTTTTAAATCAGAGATATTCAAAAAGGGGTCTGGGGGCCCTGGGGGCCCCTCAGAATTACTGCAGGGGGGCCACCAAATTATTGTTAATTTTTTTTTGTTTTTTAAGTTTTTAAAAAAAATAAAATGTACATGAATGAATCCAACATATTAGCAAATATAAATCAGCCTATTAGTGAAAAAAACAACAACAAAAACATTCATCCACGGATCCATTTAATAAGGATTCAGTCTGTCATATGTATTTTTAAGATTATAACATAATTGATAAAATCATGCCAACAAATATTTGAATAGCTTAGTATTCTATGAACCAAAAAGGTATGGTAAGGCTTTAGGCTGCCTACACCTTATAGTAGGCCCAGTGTAATATGCAACTTAGTTTTATACACTATTTATAGTTGGGGGTCCCTGCTATGTCTCACTCTCAGTTAAGGGGTCCTTGGCTTAAAACATGTTGAAGACCCCTGTTTTAAACTATACATTATCTTACACTTGCAAAGAGCTTATTTTTAAAAAAAAGGGGAATATAAGACAAGTATAAAACCTACCATATGTGAAAAACATTTCCAACAGTACTCACAGTACAGTACACCACATTGTAGCCATTCCACAAATCCACAAAGAAACAGCCTGAATAATGCCCTTCATGAACTCCCATTGTGGATCCAATTTCACTGCAGAGTATGGCAATGCCATTAAAGAGAGAAAATAGAAGGTATGAAAATACAACACACACACACACACTCCCATCACACAAAAGAGTATTGTGCAGTGCACTCTCATGGGAAGGGAGGCAGTTCCACCTCAGGGAGCTGTGAAGGCCAACGCTCGACACAGTCAACTCTGAAGCAGAGCCGCGCAGGCCGGGTGCATACAGATGACTGGCGGTAGAGACTGGGGGGGCGGCTGCTGTATACAGTATGTATGTTGGGGTAAAGGGCAGAACATGCTACCGGCTTGCCTCAGGAACAGATGGTGTTTAGTTGGGACTGGAATTGTTGTGAGCAGGAGAGAGAAAGACTGCAGAGAGACTGATAAGACATGTTATCAGCACAGTTCTATTTCCGTTCAAGTTTGGTATGTAGGGTTCAGGTTTTTGACACATTCTGCTACTAGTTACACTTGAATAATTTATGTTGAAGTGATATTATGGATTATGAACTCCTTACTTTATCTTATTTGTATTCCATTCTGTTTGGTTGATATTGTAGATTATTCATAATGTAAATAATGTGAACGTTTGAATTTCTTTTCTTGTCTTTTGTGTGGACCCCAGGAAGAATAGTTGTTACTGTGGTAAATAAATAAATGAAATCCCTCCAGTCATTTTCCTCTTAGTCTATATCCTTCATGTTCCACTTCCGGGATTGCTCCGGTCCTGCAGGAAATTCCACCGGATGCATGTATTTTCCGTTTTCTTCCGCTTTCTTTGTGTTCTGTTTTTTTTGTGTGTTTTCAGCACGCTTTGGAGGAGGGTCTGGCAAAGCGAGACTATTTTCCTCTTAACCTCCTGCTGAGTCATCCTGGACCATGCATTAAAGCGTCCTACCAGCAGATGCTTAGTCACATCACTGGCTGTCTGTCAAGTCAATTTATTCTGTACTGTTCTTTTTTCCAAAATTGACAAAGATGTTTCCTTTATCTCAAACCTTCTTTTTCTTTTCTTTTTTTTTTTTTTCACACATCGAACTTACCTCAGGGCTAAAAACATCCGGGTAACTGTAAGACCAGGATCTGCAAACATTTGACAATGGGTGCACTCTTAAAGTCAGCTCAAGTTTCCCCCGCAGGGTTAACAGTAGTTTACAGTAGTTTGTTAATTGCTGTTGAGTTAGAAGTAACTAAATTATCCCCAGGGTTAATTTAATTAGTGTTAGGCCTGAGGAGAAGAAAGGAGAAGAGGCACACACATTATCCTTTTAAATTGCACTTCAGTGCTTTGGCATCAGAATAGTCGTCTTCTATGGATATTCTCCTGATCCTGATGAGGGACTCGTAGCCACTTTCCATCACTGTCTAACGGCAACTACGTAAAGCAAACTATTATTTGTAAATTGGACAATTCAGCATTGATTTTATGGAGCTGACAAGAGAGGTGACTGGAGTATGAAGGTAAATATGGTGCAAAATGTGAGAGCTTGTAGAATACGATGTAAGAACTAAATTTGCACTTGTAAAAAATATTCACACACCTGTATTCTGAATGTGAAGTCACAGAAAAAAATATTCACAAACGTGTAGGTTGATATTTACATGAACACAATGACAGCTGCAAACTTGTCATGCAACATTTACTCTATATATCTTTATACTTTTTTTTTTTACTCTGGTCCATTTTCCATCACAAGCACAACTCAGTGATTACAACCTCTCGAATCTGTCCCTGCAACTTCACATATGTGCTCTCTCGCATCGGGATGTGGCCAATCTGCGCGCCTCGACTTTCGCAACACTTTTGATACATTTGGTGCCAAACTAATACCTGTGGACCTCGGATGTGGAGCTCTGAGCCAACAGAACGGGGAAAGCAGGGGTTCTATCGCCACATGAGGGACAACTCTGTCCGGCTTATTTATGTAGCATGGAACGTTGGTGGAATAGCATGGTAGCGTTAGCTAACTAACCAACCAGCCCGCTTCTAAATAAATACCTTTTAATCACCTAAGGGACCGTTCGGTATTTATGGAATGGACCGCCGGAGGAAAATAGGGGAGGGTCATGTCTTTTTATTTTTTGTTGAGGGCAGAGTCATCCAATTTTTTTTACTCTAGGGGGGAGGGTCACCCAACTTTTGTATTCGTGAGAACAGCAACATTTCAAAGTGGCTTGTTTGGAGCATATTTATCCATGTAGCTCCATGTAGCTCTCTCAGTCTCAGCCCCCATCGCTAGCAGATGGGTCCCTCTTTGTTTAGTCGGCCAGACAATTTGAAATGTAGCTTTAGAGACCGTGGGATTTGCCAAACTGAATAAATCCCACTCGCACATATGAACACAAAACTGCTTTGCTAGCTCCATTGTGTTGTTACTAAGATATCTGATGAAAAAATAATTGTATTCATTAGCATGATTGCCATACTGTTTAGTTCAAAAACATCCAAAACACCGTACGAAAACATAACGGACCAGATGCAAGCTTTTATTTTGAAAAGTCAAAGCTTGCGGACAGCACCAGCCGAGAGGTCACCAGGCTGCAGCCATACCCGACTCAAATATCCTTTCAGTCCCGTATGACAGCCTTTTCAAGGCATTTGAGAAGGAAGGAGTGGTAGCATCCAAGCTCCCAAATTGAAGCTCGTCTGAGAAATGGAGCTTTGGATAATATTCAGCTTTGGCAACTTTACCTATATGCTAAAATATACAATGACTGAGGAAGACTAGTGACGAGTCCATAGCAACCAATGTTGAATTACCCAGTGTGCTTTGCTGAATGGTCTCAATGTTTTATTGTTTTATTTCATATGAATACTAGTTTACTAGATGAGTAACTTAGTATTTGAAGTAATGCAGTAATGCAGGAAGTGTGCATTTAGTTTCCATGCTTATTGTGTTTCCACAACAATGTTAGTGAGTAAATCTACTGAAATGGCCACCACACCATAACAGAGGAGTGGGATGTGTAAGATGAGAATGCAGAGGTTTGGTCACATATGTCATGACTGTAAAAAAAAACTGGCCATCTGTATGTCTTTCCAAGTACAAACCAGTACAAAAGGCATCAATAAACTGTTGGGGAGGGTCATCCCTTTTTTCATCCCCATATCATTTTGGAGGGTCAGGTCTATTTTGACTAAAGGTCCCAAAACTCCTCCGGTGGCCCCTGAAATAAATAGAGAACAGTCCCTAAACACTTTTTAACAGTCAAACTGAAAGACTGAAGGTGAGCTCCAGGTCCTGCAGCCGCAGACGGACCATCATCAGTGGGTAACAGGTGCCAAGTTCTGCATCCCTGCAGAGAATTGCATTGCAGATTGGCCACTTTGTAATGCGAGAGAGCACATATGTGAAGTTGCAGTGATGGATTCGAGAGGTTGTAATTCAATTCAATTTTATGTATAGTGTCAAATCATAACAGGAATGATCTCAGGACACTTTACAGATAGAGTAGGTCTAGACCACACTATAATTTACAAGGACCCAACAATTCCAGTGATTCCCCCAAGAGCATGTATGAATGCATAAGTGTGACAGTGGCAAGGAAAAACTCTCTTTTAGGAAGAAACCTCGGACAGACCCAGGCTCTTCGTAGGTGGTGTCTGACGGTGCCGGTTGGGGGTATGATGAACAATGGCAATAATAGTCACAATACAGATAATGACTAGAAGTAATAGTTGTAATAGTTCATGGTGTCGTAGAGCACAGCAGGGTAAAACAGGCGTGGCAGGGCGCTGGTCGGACATAGGAAGTCAAGCCAGGGCATTGCAGAGCGTAGCAGGGTGTAATAGGGCACAGCAGGGTGTAGGGCATGACCACGGCGACAGTTGCCACCATGATGTAGGTGCCATCATGATCCAAGATGATGATGCTGGGCGTAAAAAGAACATAAGGACTCCGGGGAATAAGCTCCCCGGAGCTATGTTAGTAACAAGCATTTCTGGGACACGAATACACACGGATGGAAAGAGAGAGGGGAGAGAAGCTCAGTGTGTCCAAGGAGGTACCCCGGTAGTCTAGAACTATAACCGCATAACTAAGAGCTGCAGAGAAGGGGAGATAGGGAGTCTGTGTACCGTGATTGTGGCTACACACCTTCCCCTGCCGGACTAGGCTAATGCTGCGACTCATTACTCCCTAAGTATATGTAAGCTTTCTATGAAGAGAAGCAGAGATAGGGAGGGGGTGCGTCATGACTGTGGCTACACACCTTCCCTCGCCGGTCTAGGCAAACGCTGCAACTCCTCACTACCTAACCATAAGCTTTATTGAAGAGGAGAGTTTTAAGTTTACTCTTAAAGGTGGTGACGGTGTCTGCCTCCCGAACCCAGACTGGGAGCTGGTTCCACAGGAGAGGAGCCTGATAGCTAAATGCTCTGGCTCCTATTCTACTTTTAGAGACTCTAGGAACCACAAGTAACTCTGCATTCTAGGAGCGCAGTGCTCTAGTGGGACAATAAGGTACTATGAGCTCTTCAAGATATGATGGTGCTTGACCATTTAGAGCTTTGTAGGTCAGGAGAAGGATTTTAAATTCAATCCTGGATTTTACAGGAAGCCAATGCAGAGAAGCTAATACAGGAGAAATATGATCTCTTTTCTGAGTTCTTGTCAGAACACGCGCTGCAGCATTCTGGATCAGCTGGAGAGTCCTAAGAGTTTTATTTGAGCATCCTGATAATAGGGAATTACAATAGTCCAGCCTGGAAGTAACAAATGCATGGACTAGTTTTTCAGCATCGTTTTGAGACAGAATGTTCCTAATTTTGGCAATGTTACGAAGGTGAAAAAAGGCTGTTCTAGAGGTTTGTTTTAAGTGGGCGTTAAAGGATATATCCTGAAATAACTCCTAGATTTCTGACAGTAGTGCTGGAGGCCATGGCAATGCCATCTAGAGTAATTATATCTTGGGATAATGATGTCTCGAGGTGTTTAGGGCCCAGCACAATAACTTCAGTTTTGTTTGAGTTTAACATCAGGAAATTGTAGGTCATCCATGATTTGATATCTCTAATGCATACTTGAAGTTTAGCTAACTGACTGGTTTCGTCTGGCTTGATTGATAAGTATAATTGGGTGTCATCCGCATAACAGTGAAAGTTAATTGAGTGTTTCCTAATAATATTGCCTAGAGGAAGCATATACAAGGAGAAAAGAATTGGTCCAAGCACTGAGCCTTGAGGAACGCCATGGCTAACTTTAGCGTACTTGGAGGATTTATCGTTGATATTGACAAATTGAGATCGATCAGAGAAATAGGACTTAAACCAGCTTAGTGCGATTCCTTTAATGCCAACTAAATGTTCCAGTCTCTGTAAAAGGATGGTATGGTCAATAGTGTCGAATGCAGCACTAAGATCTAATAAAACAAGTATGGAGACAAGTCCTTTGTCAGCAGCAATTAGAAGGTTGTTAGTAATTTTCACCAGTGCCGTCTCTGTGCTATGATGCTTTCTAAATCCTGACTGAAAGTCCTCAAATAGACTATTCCTATGTAAAACGTCACATAACTGATTAGCGACTACTTTCTCAAGGATCTTGGAGAGAAAGGGAAGGTTAGATATAGGTCTATAGTAGGCTAAGACCTCAGGATCGAGGGTGGTTTTTTTCAGAAGAGGTTTTATCACAGCTACCTTAAATGACTGTGGTACATAGCCTGTTAATAAAGACATATTGATCATATCTAGTAATGAAGTGTTATCACAATCACTGAGTTGTGGTTGTGATGGGAAATGAACCCGGGTAAAAAAAGTATACGAGTCAATGTTGCATAACAAGTTTGCAGCTGTCATTGTGTTCATGTAAATATCAATCTACACATTTGTTAATATTTTTTCCGTGACTTCACATTCACAATACAGGTGTGTGAACATTTTCTACGTGTGCAAATTTCAATTTACAAGTTTTTTTTACAAGCTCTCATGTGCGCTTTCACTTGTATGGATAGGCAAAGTAGTTGCAGCATAGACACCATTGTATGTTAAAATACCATTTCAGTCAAGCAAGGATAGTGACGGATGAGGAGGTGGTATGGTTACATTTTTTGTGCCTTTTCTGTTGTTTTATTGTTAACTCATTAATTGAAGGAACTGTAGGGTGATGTGAAAAACATGTCAATGACCCATGTGTGTGAAGGCGGAAAGTCTTTGTTGTGCTTTACTGGCATCTGTCATAAAAAAAAAGGAACCGGGAGGTAACGCAGTGTGAGAGTGTGGAGGGAGAGAAGACAGACGGAGGAAAACAGTATTATTTCGAGAAAAATGTTGTACTAGTTGCTTAGTTTTTTGTTTCTTATTAGCCCCTTGGTAGCCTTTAGTCTCTAGAAAGAGCCAGCATCTATGCAAATCTACGTACCTGTGCGTGGAGGATCGCACATTTTCTACGAGTAGTAAACATTAGCTTCAGGCTAACGCCAGCTCCATGGCTACCTCCACACTTCCCCACAGGATTTCCTCGTTGCTTGAAAATGCAAACAAAGAAATTTCTGACCTTAGGGAAGAAGTTTGTCGGCTCTCAGAGGACTTAAAAACCAAAGATGCCTTGTTATCCGCCTACCTGGACGTTGCTCAAAATCAATCGCTCCAAATCACAACTCTCTCGGCAGCTTTCCAGGATACTGCGCTTTGGGACCCATCCGCCTGCCCACATCAATCTTCTAGTTCGATACCGACCATCAGGCCATCCTGGACTAAAGTGGTTTGCGGCCGAAAGAGAGCCTCGGGTAGGGCTCCATCGCCTCCTGCCCTCAGCCTCTCCAGTTGCTTCAATGCCCTGTCGAAGCCGAATGGTCCCCCGGTAACGGCCGATGTGGTTACCCGGGCTCGCCCCGCTTCAAAGCTGACTGACCAGCTGTCGTCACGGGAGAGGACCGCTGCCTCGCGGCAAAAACTTCTGAGGGATGCGGTAGTCAGACGGTCCGATGGCCTCCCTAGCCTAAACCGGCCAAATGACAACGTTCCTCAAAAACAATCTCCCCCACCGAATGGTAAGCAATATTCTTTTCCTTGTCCATCTGAAACCGATACTGGCTGTTTTGTTCCTGCCACCGGCCATTCACGCACCCCCCCACTCCTCGTCCGCTCTTCCCCCCAACCACAATAATTATTGGTGACTCCATCACCCGGGATATATGGTTTTTTAGTGCTGTCACACACTGCTTTCCTGGAGCCAAAGTTGCATACATCCTGGCTAAAGCTGTGGACCTGATACCCTCACTCCCGACCTCTATTAAACGCATCGTGGTCTATTGTGGACATTAACGACATGTCCTATCAGCAGAGTGAGCGCCCACTTCCATCTCGAGGTCGCGGAGTATGCCTTTTTAGCAGACTACTCATCCTCAACACCTGGCTCCAGCATACATGCAACATCCACAAGATAGGTTTTATTGACAATTTTAATATGTTTTGGGAACGTGGCTCCCTGTTCAGCAGGGATGGGATTCATCCCAATAGACGCGGCAGCTGCGGCAGCCAGATGCTATGTGAGAATCTGCGGCATGCCGTGCAGACCAAGACCTTTGAATGACTGTTTGTAAACACACGCACAAGCGCACTTCCCAGTCACACTCTCCCATAAGCTCTCACTCCTTTACAAATAACTCTGCTAACCCACAGACCAGCTATGTCATTCCAGTAAAAATCAATAATATCAGTAATCACAGGTACAGCGCTACACGCTCCTCTGTGCTTCCTTTGGAGCACCCACCCATTCATAATCCCATAACTACGGTGTCTGTCCCCCGACTGAGATCGGTAAAATCAAATGTAAACCAACGAGGTGCTATACTTAACAACCTAATTGGAATTAAAACAACCACTGCAACGATAGAACAGAATAGGAGAATCAAATGTGGACTATTAAATATTAGATCTCTGTCCTCTAAAGCAATATTGGTAAACGATTTGATATCAGATAATCAAACTGATCTATTCTGTCTTACTGAAACATGGCTGGGACATGAAGAATATGTTAGTCTAAATGAAGCCACTCCTCCCAGTCATATTAATACTCAAATTCCTAGAGGCTCAGGCCGAGGAGGGGGAGTTGCAGCCATATTTGACTCAAACCTGTTAATTAATCCTAAACCTAAACTAAATTATAACTCGTTTGAAAGTCTTGTTCTTAATCTTCAACATCCGATATGGAAAACATTACAGCCAATTATATTTGTTGTTGTTTACCGAGCGCCAGGCCCGTATTCTGAATTTTTATCTGAATTCTCAGAGTTTTTGTCATGTGTAGTCCTAAAATAATTATTGTAGGTGATTTTAATATTCATGTGGACGTTGACAGCAATAGCCTTAGTACTGCCTTCAACTCATTACTAGATTCAATTGGTTTCAGTCAGAGTGTGCATAAGGCCACGCACTGTTTTAACCACACACTCGACCTTGTGCTGTCATATGGCATCAAAATTGAAGATTTAATAGTATTTCCACAGAATTCCTTATTATCAGACCATTTTATAATAACTTTCGAATTCTTACTACCCGACTATACAAAATTAAATAAAACCTTCTACACTAGATGCCTATCTGACAGTGCTATAGCTAAATTTAAGGAAAATATTCCAACAACATGTAACTCAATGTTGTGTTTTAATATAACAGAGGACCTTTATGTTAACTTTAGTCCCTCCCAAATTGATAATTTTGTAGACGGTGCTACGGCCTGCCTACGGACGACTTTAGACTCTGTTGCTCCCCTCAAAAAGAAGATGATGAAGCAAAGGAAACTAGCACCTTGGTATAACTCCCAAACTCGCAAATTAAAACAAATCTCACGAAAACTTGAAAGTAAATGGCTTTCCACCAAATTGGAAGAATCTCGATTAGATTGGCAAGACAGTTTGAAAACATGTATGAAGGCCCTCAGAAATGCCAGATCAGACTATTAGGCATCATTGATAGAAGAAAATAAGAACAACCCAAGGTTTCTTTTCAGCACTGTTGCCAAGCTGACAGATAGTCACAGCTCTACTGAGCCATCTATTCCCCTAGCTCTTAGTAGTGACGACTTCATGAGTTTCTTTAATGATAAAATTATAACAATTAGGGATGGAATTCATCACCTTTTGCCCTTAACTTCTAACGGTTCACCTTTGAATGCAGGAATGCTAGAAAGAACGACAGGACCTGACATATACTTAGACTGCTTTTTTCCTATAGACCTTCAACAATTAATGCTAAAGGTCTCTTCAGCAAAGCCATCTACCTGTCTCTTAGACCCCATCCCAACGAGGCTACTTAAAGAAGCGTTATCTGTGGTTAACACTTCATTACTAGATATGATCAATATGTCTTTATTAACAGGCTATGTACCGCAGTCATTTAAAGTAGCTGTGATAAAACCTCTTCTGAAAAAAACCCACCCTCGATCCTGAGGTCTTAGCCAGCTATAGACCTATATCTAACCTTCCCTTTCTCTCCAAGATCCTTGAGAAAGTAGTCACTAATCAGTTATGTGACTTTCTACATAGGAATAGTCTATTAGAGGACTTTCAGTCAGGATTTAGAAAGCATCATAGCACAGAGATGGCACTGGTGAAAATTACTAACGACCTTCTAATTGCTGCTGACAAAGGACTTGTCTCCATACTTGTCTTATTAGATCTTAGTGCTGCATTCAACACTATTGACCATACCATCCTTTTACAGAGACTGGAACATTTAGTTGGCATTAAAGGAATCGTACTAAGCTGGTTTAAGTCCTATTTCTCTGATCGATCTCAATTTGTCAATATCAACGATAAATCCTCCAAGTACGCTAAAGTTAGCCATGGCGTTCCTCAAGGCTCAGTGCTTGGACCAATTCTTTTCTCCTTGTATATGCTTCCTCTAGGCAATATTATTAGGAAACACTCAATTAACTTTCACTGTTATGCGGATGACACCCAATTATACTTATCAATCAAGCCAGACGAAACCAGTCAGTTAGCTAAACTTCAAGTATGCATTAGAGATATCAAATCATGGATGACCTACAAAAAAAACTCAAACAAAACTGAAGTTATTGTGCTGGGCCCTAAACACCTCCAAACATCATTATCCCAAGATATAATTACTCTAGATGGCATTGCCATGGCCTCCAGCACTACTGTCAGAAATCTAGGAGTTATTTCAGGATATATCCTTTAACGCCCACTTAAAACAAACCTCTAGAACAGCCTTTTTTCACCTTTGTAACATTGCCAAAATTAGGAACATCCTGTCTCAAAACGATGCTGAAAAACTAGTCTGTTTAGTAATTAGTATTTGTTACTTCCAGGCTGGACTATTGTAATTCCCTATTATCAGGATGCTCAAATAAAACTCTTAGGACTCTCCAGCTGATCCAGAATGTTGCAGCGCGTGTTCTGACAAGAACTAAGAAAAGAGGTCATATTTCTCCTGTATTAGCTTCTCTGCATTGGCTTCCTGTAAAATCCAGGATTGAATTTAAAATCCTTCTCCTGACCTACAAAGCTCTAAATGGTCAAGCACCATCATATCTTGAAGAGCTCAAAGTACCTTATTGTCCCACTAGAGCACTGTGCTCCCAGAATGCAGAGTTCTTGTGGTTCCTAGAGTCTCTAAAAGTAGAATAGGAGCCAGAGCATTTAGCTATCAGGCTCCTCTCCTGTGGAACCAGCTCCCAGTCTGGGTTCGGGAGGCAGTCACCGTCACCACCTTTAAAGCGCCCATATTATGCTCATTTTCAGGTTCATAATTGTATTTTAAGGTTGTACCAGAATAGGTTTACATGGTTTAATTTTCAAAAAACACCATATTTGTATTGTACTGCACAGCTCTCTCTCACTGCTGCAGATCCTCTTTTCACCTGGTCTCTGTTTTAGCTACAGAGTGAGACCTCTTTTCTTCTTCTTCTTCTGTACTATTTTTGATTGCACTCGCACATGCAGTAGCTCAGATGTAAATCATGTCAGCTAGCTAGCTCCATAGACAGTAAAAGAAAGGCTCTTTCTCCAACTTCCGTCAGTTACAAGGCAGGATTAGCTGGGAGACTTCTATATGAGGGTGCACATGTGAGTAGTTATTTTGTATATTATGGTGAACTTGTGTGTGTTGTCGCAGTGCTTTACTATTGAGAATGAAGTAGCATGCTAGCAGTAGCATGCTAGCGGTAGCATTAGCGTTAGCTTGCGGTTAGCCAGCTCGGCACGGCCGATTTTGAACAGCTCACCCAGAGACTGAAGGCAGGACACATTCAGAAACCATATCTCACTCAAAACAGCATGGATGAATTTTTTTCAAAGTTGGTATGCGTGTGGAAGCACCGGAGACACAAAAGAACACCCCAAATCCCATATCATAATATGGCCACTTTAAGAGTAAACTTAAAACTCTCCTCTTCGATAAAGCTTATAGTTAGGGAGTGAGGAGTTGCAGCGTTCATCTAGACCGGCGGGGGTGGGTGCGTAGCCACAGTCATGGCGCACCCCCACCCTATCTCTGCTTCTCCCCATAGTAAGCTTACATATACTTAGTCTATTAAACAGCTGCAGCTGATTCAGAATGCTGCTGCACGAGTCCTTACCAACACCAAGAAAATAGAACACATCACTCCAGTTCTGAAGTCCTTACATTGGCTTCCTGTGCACCAAAGAATAGATTTCAAAATACTTTTGTTAGTTTATAAGTCACTAAACGGTTTAGGACCAATTTACCTTACAAATCTGCTATTACACTACGAGCCGCAGAAATCTTTGAGATCATCAGGGACAGGTCTGCTTGCCATCCCCAGAGTCGGAACAAAAAAGGGGGAAGCTGCGTTCAGCTTCTATGGTCCGTACATCTGGAATAAACTACCGCTAAACTGTAGATCGGCACCTACGCTCAACTCTTTTAAATCAAGGCTGAAGACCTTTCTTTTCGATACTGCTTTTGTTTAATTTTACTATTTCACAATTTTATTCTTTTATTCCTGTATTTAATCTGTTTTTGACTAACTGTTTTAATTTTGTATGAAATGCTTTTAATGTTGTATTAATTTGTATTGATTTTTAACTGTGTTTACTGTTTTATTGTTTTATGTAAAGCACATTGAATTGCACCACTGCTGAAATGTGCCTTGCCTTGCCTTGCCTAGGGAATAATGAGTCGCAGCGTTAGCCTAGACCGGCAGGGGAAGGTGTGTAGCCACAATCACGGAACACAGCCTCCCTATCTCCCCTTCTCTGCAGCTCTTAGTTATGCGGTTATAGTTCTAGACTACCGGGGTACCTCCTTGGACACACTGAGCTTCTCTCCCCTCTCTCTTTCCATCTGTGTGTATTCGTGTCCCAGAAATGCTTGTTACTAACATAGCTCCGGGGAGCTTATTCCCCGGAGTCCTTATGTTCTTTTTACGCCCAGCATCATCATCTTGGATCATGATGGCACCTACATCATGGTGGCAGCTGTCGCCGTGGTCCTGTCCTACGCCCTGCTGTGCCCTATTACACCCTGCTACGCACTGCAATGCCCGGCTTCAACTTGCTATGTCCGGCCAACGCCCTGCCACGCCCTGTTACACCCTGCTGTGCTCTACGACATCATGAACTATTATAACTATTACAATATCGTTATTGTGACTATTATTGCCATTGTTCATCGTACCCCCAACCGGCACCGTCAGACACCGCCTACCAAGAGCCTGGGTCTGTCTGAGGTTTCATCCTAAAAGGGAGTTTTTCCTTGCCACTGTCGCACTTACGCATTCATGCATGCTCTTGGGGGAATCACTGGAATTGTTGGGTCCTTGTAAATTATAGAGTGTGGTCTAGACCTACTCTATCTGTAAAGTGTCCTGAGATAATTCCTGTTATGATTTGACACTATAAATAAAATTGAATTGAATTGAAATGGTTCAGGTGGAGTTAGGGTTTGGTGAGCAAACAAGAGTCTCGGTCAGAAGACGTCAAGTGCTATGGAGCGATGAATAAGAGCAGGGAGAAGGCAGGGTTTGATGCAACACCAGTGGTATTTTATTTTCTTATCATTCAAGGTGATTTTGAAGTCTGCCAATCACTCAGAGGTAACATCAAAGGGGAAGGATAGGAGTTTGGCATCAAAGGTCTACTGTCCTGGGAACAGGCTAAGGGTGTTAAAATTACTATTTGGCCTTAGGAAGGGCTCTGAACTATATGTCAGACTCTCATCTGACAGACTCACACACATCACCAAAATGATTACACTACGAGTACAGCGATCTAAAACCTAAAATCTATATGCATTTCCCACACGAAGTGGCATGTAATTAATTATTAAATGCTGTATTAATGTTACTGAATATAATTCTGTGACACTGTAGACACAAGTTAGAGTAACTAGAGGGGTCAGAGGTTAAATGACACCGTTGACAGGCAAACAACACGCTCCGTGTCATTGATTAAAATGACTATATGTAATTACACTGGTCCAATTAAATAAGGCCACGCATCATACAGATGTCCTTTGATCATTTATTTCCACCTTTTCGTCGTAAGACACCGTGAAAACTACAAGAAAAATAAACACATAAAATACAATGAGTCAATATACTTCTTTCAGTCATTTTACAGTCTCTTAAGCACGTTTCCTTAACAGTACAGAAAGTGCATTAAATGCAAAGAAATTACAACAAATATTAAACACAAATATGACAAGGCTGGAATACAAAAAGCACAATTACCGTGTGCACCTCTTGGACCGTGCAAAACCTTTGTTTGAGGCCATACATTATTTCTCTGCAGCCATGTTGGCTCTCTCTCTGTATTCCTCTAACCCACAATGCAACAGGTGAGGCCTTCGCTAAACTCTGGTCATTTGACCTTTGACCTCAACATCAAAAATGACATTTGTAATAAAGGACAACAAATTTAAACAAAAAATATTTTTAAGGTAAAATATTTTAGTACAATTTTAAATCCAACATCCCTTTTTAAACTCTTATTTATTACATTTTTAACGTTTTTAATTACTGTATGAATTCAAACACTAATGAAATTAGCAAAATATAGACTTAAACATGAAATCTCAGTTACACTGTCATTCAGACAGTTACACTCCCATCAAATTACTACTACTACTACTCTCAGGTCAACACTGCCACTTTAAACTCTCCTTACTTGTAGGTTCTTAGAGATTAGTTCCATTACAACACATTTTAGTTGTTTTCTACAAGTACAACTAACTTATGAATAGGTCGTTCAAGAATGGATGAACTAGTAAGTCTTTGACCCTCTTTCCTGAGCTTTCTGTTTCCCATTTGTACTGTAACTTTACGCACCAACCCATCTTCATCTTTACAAACATCTAGTATCCTGCCAATTCTCCACTCATTACGGGGCACCTCGTCTTCTTTGACAATGACGATATCTCCAACCTTCACATTACGCCTTGCAGAGTGCCAGCGTTGTCTGAGGATAATGTTTGCCAGATACTCTTTCTTCCATCTACTCCAGAATTGTTCTTTCAGGTACTGTACCCTGCGCCACCTTTTCTTGGCATACACATCTTCTGCCACAAATTTTCCTGGAGGGGGAAGCGGAACAGAGCTTTTCATGGTCAGCAAATGGTTTGGAGTAAGTGGTTCTAGACTTTTGGGATCATTGATGCTGTCAGTAGTGAGGGGGCAACTGTTTACTATTGACATCGCTTCATAGAAAAATGTTCTTAAAGACGCATCATCTAATCTTCCAGCACTCTTGGAAAGGACACAGCTGAGGACGCTCCTAACTGTCCTTATCTGCCATTCCCAAACCCCTCCCATGTGACTGTCATCAGGTACGTTCATGATAAAGTCACAATGTTTCTCGGCCATGTAAGACATCAGTCTGTCTTTATCAACTTCTTTTAAAGCCTGTGAGTTCATTTTTTGCCCCCACAAAATTTGTCCCTCGATCTGACCTGATTTGTCTTACAGCTCCACGAATAGCTATAAAACACCGCAGTGCGTTTATGAACGCATCAGTTGTTAGATCTTCCAATATTTCAATGTGGATTGCCCTTGAGGATAATCAGGTGAATATCAGACCGTACCTTTTATGCTCTTTACGACCCTGCTTAGAGAGAAAGGGCCATACACAATCCATCCCACAGAAGGAGAATGGTGGTGAGGGATCAACACGGTTAGCAGGTAAATCTGCCATCTTTTGTGTTTCTGTTGGTCTGCAAGCTCTCCTGCATGTGACACATTGTTTGATATAACTTGCCACAATTTTGCTGCCACCCACCACCCAGTAACCATGTGCTCTGAGCTCATTGAGAGTCTGTCCTCTGCCTTGATGCTGACTTTTTTCATGGCAGTAACCTATGATCAGAGGTGTAATCACCCCATCTCTTGGTAAGATTACCGGATGCTTCAAGTCATGAGGTAAGCAGGCCTTCTTTAATCGTCCTCCCACTGAGAGCACCGTCTTGCATTACTGGATCAAGCTGGAACAACTGATGGTTTTGTGGCAGTTTACCATGATTCAACATTTGTATTTCCTCTTTGAAGGCATTCTTTTGAGCTAACTTCACAAGTACAAGCCTGGCTTTCCTTCTGTCTTCTACACTTATGGGCTCTGCTGTTTTCGCTCTCTTTGCCAGTTTCTGGGTTCGAGCAACAACATTCAATGTTGTATGCCATTTTGAGAAACGCCCCAGTCTTTCCAGAAAATTGTCCTCTTCGACTACTTTTGCCAGGTTTTGGTCAGTGTCAATGTAGTACCACTGGGCCGGGTCTGTTGTTTCTCTGATTCGTTGGACTCAATTGGCAACGAAAACATGAAACCTGCATGCCTCGTTGTTAATGTAGCCTAAGATTACCTGTGAGTCTGTCCAAAAGTATTCTTGGTCGATCTTGAGCTCCAGCTCCTCCTTTAACATACTGCCAACTGCTGAGGAGACCACTGCGGCTGTTAACTCCAGTCTTGGTGGGTGCAACCCTGGCTTTACCTATGACTGAGGAGCAATGCACTTTGTCTTCTGTCACCACTCAGTGCCCTTTTGGCACATTTCCTGCAGTATTTTCTTTCCCATTAGAAGGAAAGAAGCCAGGAAGCCTAACGGGTCAAACACAGAGGCAACTGTGGAGAGAATTCCCCATCGTGACGCTGGCTTCTCATCCAGGGTGACATTAAAGGAGAATGTGTCACTGTTCGCACTCCACTTCACTCCCAACACAGTCTGAACTGGGAATTCCTCATGATTGAGATCCACATCCTGTACTCCACTAGCTAGTTCACTGTCAGGAATAGACTCCAAGACTTCTCTGTTGTTTGAGATGAACTTGTGGAGGTGTAATCTCCCTTTTGCACATACATTTTGCGCTTCTCTGACTAGTTTGATGGCTGTGTCCACAGAGTCTACACTGATCAACCCGTCATCAACATAAAAATTCTTCCTTATGAAGTTGGCTGCTGCGGGATAATCCTTCTCGTTTTGGCTTGCGAGGTACTTCAGTCCATAATTTGCGCAGCCTGGAGAAGATGCTGCTCTAAACAGATGGACCCACATTTGATATTCCTTTGGCTCTGCCTTTGTATCACCGTTTTCCCACCACAGGAATCGTAAGTAGTCTCTGTCCTCTGGGCTTACATGGAACCTGTGGAACATTTTTTCAACGTCACAGATCAGTGCAATTGAGTGTTTACGGAACCTGCAGAGTACTCCTGTCAATCATTTTGTGAGGTCGGGTCCGGCTAACAAGTGATCATTCAGAGCTGTACCCTCATACTTGCTACGTACCCTCAGCTCTCTCTGCATCCCATTTAAACACACTGTCCATGAACTTAATGTAGTCATCCTTGAATCTGGGATTTCTCTCAAATTTTCCCTTCAGCTGCTTCAGCCGCACCAGAGCCAGTCGCTTATTTTCTGACAGTTGTGGGCGTGTCTTAAAAGGAAGAGGCATCTCGAGATGTCCATCTGCATTCTGATGTATTATTTCATTCAGTAAATGCATGAACTGAATGTCATCTTGTGATATGCTCTTTTAGTATCTTTGAAGTCAGCTTCAAGGGCTCTGATGACATTGGCTGGTGTCAATGGTGGAAGTTCCTTGACAGATACCTGATGGCACAGACCTGTCACTTCTGTTGACTTTGCGACCTGAGATGAATTGCCAACAATGCTCCAACCCAGGTCAGTTTTGATACCATACAGCTCATAGTCACCTCCTGTTATGACTCGTCGTGGAGCCAAGGCTCTGGGGCAGTCATAGCCTATGAGGAGTCCAACCTCACACTCCATCAGCTCTGGTATTTCCTGTGCTATTTGGGTCAAATGTTTCCACTTTTTGGCAGTTTCAGGGGTAGGAATGTGAGAACGTTCAAGTGGAATAAAGTCTCTGGTGTAAGCAGGTGGCAAGTTGATAAAGCTTTTTTAAGGTAAACCCTCTAACTCTAAGCCCACTGACTCTTTCACTCTGAACAATGGAATATTTTCCCATCATAGTGGTAAGCTTCAACTTGACTGGCTCTGAACCCGCCCCAATCTTCTCACTTACCCCTTGGTCTACAAAAGTGTTGCTACTCTGTGTATCTAGTAGGGCATACACTAAGGTCTCTGTTTCAGGGGTGTTGATTGAAGAAATCCAAACGGGCACTATCATGGATGCGCTCCCACCTTCACCTCTATCGACGCAGCAGGAAAGGGAGGATGTGTTGTCTTCTGCTTGCATAGCATGAGAAGAAGATGCGTCTGCTGCAGCAGAATGGTCCTCGTGAAGTGGTGTTGGATGAGGTTTCTTACATATACCACAAGCTGCTTTATTCTTGCAGTCCTTTGAATTGTGTCCCCTCCTAAAACAACCAAAGCACAGATTATTGTCTAATACAAACCTTTTCTTTTCCTCTGCAGGCTTACTGGAGAGCTTCTGGCATTTGTGGATGGAGTGACTCTCTCCACACCATAGGCATGTTACCGGGCTTGATCCATTTGAATCTTTTGAGCTGTTCTCTACAGCACTGCATGTTTTCATAATTGACATTGATTTATCAGACTTATTTGCTTTCACATTTGTACTGAATGCACTAGCCTTTGGGCGTTTTACATATCTTAGTGGCCTTTCTTCAGGAGACTTTAAGGCTTGAAAGGATGTCACAGGATTGCATGCTATATCTGCTTCCTTTGCTACAAAGTCAGCAAACTCCTTGAAATTGGGGTATTCCTCTGTTTGTCGCAGCTGCTTTGTGACATGGCGATTCCAGCGAGAGGTCAACCAATTTGGGAGTTTCTGGAGCATCTTTCGGTTTTTCTCCCTTGATGTGAGGCATGGCATTGCTGCATGCTGTCAGAAAATCGCTAAATTGCCTTTAATTCACTGACTCTCTTGAGCCAATCTTCGACCAGTTGTTCAATTTTTCTCTATATGCACACTGGATCACAAAGGGATGTCTGTATCGAGCATTCAATGCTTCCCACGCTTGATTGTAAGCTTCATCATCCTTTCTGTAGAAGGTTCCTTCTACTACAGATCTTGCCTCACCACTGATGTACTTCTGCAGGTAAAACAACCTGTCCACTGGATTTATACATCGACATTCTATCAGTGCTTTGAAAGTTGTTCTCCACTCTAAGAACTTGTGTGGGTCTCCTAAAAAGACTGAGGGTTCAGGTGTAGGAAGTCTTGTAAGAAACACTGTATCATGCAGGGCTTGTACTAATGATGCTTCATTGTTAGTATTGGTTGTTTGTTCATCACCATTCTTATATGTTTGTTCTTTTTTAATTTCTTTACGTGGTACTGGAGGTGTTGCTTGGTTTTCGCTGCAAATCTCATTTGAGTCAGCTTCAGAGTATGCCCTAAGCTTAGCAGCTATCACATCAAGATCTCTCTGGGTTTCCAGTCTTTTAAGTTCTTGCTTTTGTGCAGCAATTGCCTCCTCCATGTTTATTTCAACCTTCTTTGCGGCCAGCTGCGCTACACACTCTGCCTTTTTGGCTGTGATGCTTTGCTGTTCTGATGACTGTGAAGAACGGTTTGAGTGGTGGCCATGAACAGTAGATTTGGTCTTTGAAGACCCAAATATTGACTGGGTAACTCTCTGTCCAGTATCAAATGAAGTCTTGCGCTTTCTGCCTTAGCATCAAATTCGTCTTGCCCTACTTCACCCATGTGTACGCTGTCTCTTGATACCGCTATGCAGGAATCCACCTTCCTTCTAATCTCAGTAGAAGGTGTTGATTGAGATTGTACATTTACATATGCATCTTTCACTTGTTTCTCTAGCCCTTCCACAGCATCCATCATTTCACCCAAGTCTTCATCAGAGCACTCATCTTTACGATTGGTGCGTGCAGCTTTAACCTGCTCTTTCCATTTTTCATACAATGTTATGAATTTACTCTCATTTTGAGAGATCTCTTGTTGCTTCTGCTCCAGCATTTTTGGGGTTAATTTTCTCTCTCGTGAAGATCTCCTGAGGTTGTCTGTCTGGGAGGTGGTAGAGATAGGCTCAACCGTTGATACTTTTACTATCTCTATTTTAACGAGAATTTCACCTATAAGTATTTCTAATCTCTCCTTTTCAGCTTCCTCCGTTTGTGCCTTTAACTGTACTCTCAAACTACTTAACTCCTTTTGAAGATACTCTATTTTATCACTTAATTCGGCATTTGGTGATTTTTCTTCATGGACTGACATTTCACAGATTTTAGAAAAGGCACTGTCAAATTATTGCTAATTGTGCAGATAAACCCTTTACAACTATGTAGTTATCAGTGCAATCAACTGCTATTTCTATTCACTCAAGCTCGTTTGAGTATTTAAACTCTCAGATGAAAACTATTAACAATAACATTAAAACATTAATAAAAATTACATGATGAATCAGGAACAGCAATTGAGCTATAAAGACAAATAAAATTACTCTCTCATTAATAAACCAGTATGTTTCTTTCAACATTTTTTGTCTTTTTAAAGGATTAATGAATGACTCTCTTAATGAACCAGTAGTTTGTTTTATCAAGTCCTTTCTTTCAAACTGTACAAAGGTCCATAAAGAAGCACAATCAAACCTGGCGCTGTCTGTGGAGCCGCCCGTTTTGTGTTGACTGTAATGGACGAAACGGATACTGCACTCTGTGGCCTGTAGGGGATATTTGCAGAGCTGTAGTCCTCGCTGTGCTGCCCTCTGTTGGCGAAGTCGCGGCACTCTCCAACCTGTGTCGAAATGACTATCCTTCTTTCTCCCGTGGATCAGCACGCCACTTCTCTCGATTCTTGTCCGGTCACACGCTGCCTCAGCGAAGCTTCTCTCTCTCTTCTTCACGGACACACGCTGCTCTTTAGTAAGACTCTCACTTTAGACTCTTGGCCATGCTGGCGTTACGTTTTCACTGTAATTACACTGGTCCAATTGAATAAGGCCACGCATCATACAGATGTCCTTTGATCATTTATTTCCACCTTTTCGTCGTAAGACACCGTGAAAACTACAAGAAAAATAAACACATAAAATACAATGAGTCAATATACTTCTTTCAGTCATTTTACAGTCTCTTACGCACGTTTCCTTAAGTAGACGGCCCCACAATGTTAGCGTCACAACAGTACAGAAAGTGCATTAAATGCAAAGAAATTACAACAAATATTAAACACAAATATGACAAGGCTGGAATACAAAAAGCACAATTACCGTGTGCGCCTCTTGGACCGTGCAAAATCTTTGTTTGAGGCCATACATTATTTCTCTGCAGCCATGTTGGCTCTCTCTCTGTATTCCTCTAACCCACAATGCAACAGGTGAGGCCTTCGCTAAACTCTGGTCATTTGACCTTTGACCTCAACATCAAAAATGACATTTGTAATAAAGGACAACAAATTTAAACAAAAAATATTTTTAAGGTAAAATATTTTAGTACAATTTTAAATCCAACATCCCTTTTTAAACTCTTATTTATTACATTTTTAACGTTTTTAATTACTGCATGAATTCAAACACTAATGAAATTAGCAAAATATAGACTTAAACATGAAAACTCAGTAACACTGTCCCTCAGACAGTTACACTATATATAAATAATGTAAGTACAGAACTAAAAAATCTGTATAACATAGATATAGTCATTTTTTTGACATTCTAATGTGTAAAAATGACATATTATATCTTTAAGTGTCAGTGTATCTGTCCACTGTGGAGTCCAAGTTAGCAGAGGTTAAGTGTGCAGATGCACATTGTACTCCAGTGCACAGCAGGGAAACTAAACACTCAATATGTGGACTGCACTCCAATAACAACCCCATGCTGAGTGAGTGAGTGAGTGTGTGTGTGTGCTCTTCTCGAAACAATCTGGGTCTCAACATCAGAAGAGAGCTGGCTTGTGCCATTGCATCAGTTCTTATTGGTCGTGGGTGAATAGGGATAAACACATTGATTCATGTCATGTACTGTGTGTCAGCTTGATTTGTGCACCGCTTATATTGCCTCTGACCTGAACATATAGCATCATTTGGACTCATACAGATGAAGTCAGCCACTCCACAGAAGACTTCTCAAGATTGAACTGCCACTATTAATGTTTCATATATCTCATATTGGTGCATAGGCTTTCAATGAAATTCATTTAAGAATAATTCCATGTAGTGAATATGGTGACTTCAATTTTGCATTCTCACAGAGAACTCTGATCTCTGGGTCAGAAAACAGTCTGCAAAACACAAGGAAGTTCATTTTACCCTCACAAATTTCAGTCAAAAAGGCATGTCCAGAAAATAAGTTTTTTTTGTTTGGGGGGGCATTGATGGTATTGCAGTTGGCACGGATGAGGTGCCGAGTGCAGCTGTCAGTCAATCTTTGTCTGAGAGAATTACTGATTTAGTGTTAGCGGACAGTGATGGAAAAAATTGGTACTGGCACTGTGCAACATATATGGCTTCTGCTAGCGGCAATACTTCCAATATGCTGACGCATTAACGGAGAAATCATGCCAGTGTGTCTGTTGACAGCACGAGAAGCAGACAGTCGGGTAGGAAACAACAACTCCTTCTCCCCCCAGCTCTCCAATCCATAACTTAAGCATTGTTCCTATAGCCTTTTCCTACCAAAAAGTAGCACATATATGCGAGTTGTTTGAATGGGAAAATCAGCTAATGATAGATTCCTTTCCCATTTCAAGTTGATGAGTAACGTTATGTGTTAGTTTGTCTCTCTTTTGGTGCGTGCGTCATGTTCAACGTCACAAATTTGCCAGAAAACGGGTGTTGTTAAAGGGTAACTACCGTTTTTTTCAACCTGGATTCATATTTTCCCATTGTTTTGTGTCTAAGTGACTGATGGGAACAACAATCTTTGACAATGGTCCAGTATTAAGCAACATCGCTGCAGTCGGCAGTGGCGAAACAGGCTACAATGTGAGGCAAGGCAGGGCAAGGCAGCTTTATTTGTGTAGCACATTTCAGCAACAGGGCAATTCAAAGTGCTTTACATGAAAACAGATTAAAAAATTAAAAACAGATAAAATACGAGAAAAAAATTAACAGTGCAGTATAAGAAATTAAACATTGAAGAGCAGTTAAAACAGTTAAATATATAAAAGCAGATAAAATAACTTTCCTGGACTCAGTGATCCATTTGTTGGAAAGCCAAAGCTTTTTGACCAATATGACAGATATTTCAAGCAGTCCGGTCCATATTTTCTAACCATCTCACCCACTATGGGTCCAGATGGTTCGCACGGCTTTGAGGTTTCATTCCCCATAGTTACAGAAGCTTTTCCTTTAGTATACTCTTATCATTTTCGATGTGGTCGTCACCGCAAAGCTTAGTTCTTTTCTTCGGCAAACCTTGCAAAACCCGGTACAGCCCTGCAGACAAAAATCTCTTAATAGCCAAGAACGTATTCTTAAACTATTTTATTTCTTCTGCAGTCTGTCTCTAAATAGAGTGTTTATAGACTATTTTTTTCTTTCTTCTTTCCTAAATTAGTTAGTTACTTTGACTAACTTTTTGACCAGCCCAACGTCTGTCTCTTTCTGTCAACTATTATCATGCCTGCATCAGAGAAATAATCAGAGATATGTCCGTTTCTGCAAAAGAATGTCACCGGAATAATCATAAATTCAATTCTATTATTTGTTTTAGGAATTTCTCTTTAGATGCTTATATAGATTGTTATACAGTGTCAACAATGCACCTTCAGTATAAGAAATGAACAGTTATTTAAAGAAAGGCAACATCAAAAAGATAGGTCTTCAGCCTTGATTTAAAAGAACAGAGTTGCAGCAGACCTGCAGTTTTCTGGGAGTTTGTTAACTAAACGCTGCTTCCCCCTGTTTAGTTCTGACTCTGGGGACAACAAGCAGACCTGTCCCAGACAACGTGAGAGGTCTGGGTGGTTCATAGTGTAGTAGCAGATCAGAAATGTATTTTGGCCCTAAACCATTTAGTGATTTATAAACCAGCAAAAGTATTTTGAAATCAATTATTTGAGGCACTGGAAGCCAGTGTAAAGACTTCAAAACTGGAGTGATGTGATCCACTTTCTTGGTGTTAGTGAGGACTCGAGCAGCAGCTGTCTGAGTGATTTTTTAGGGAGACCTGTAAAGACACTGTTACAGTAGTCAAGTCTACTGAAGATAAAAGCATGGACAAGTTTTTCCAAATCCTGCTGAGACATAAGTCCTTTAACCCTTGACATATTTTTAAGGTGGTAATAGGCTGACTTTGTAACTGTCTTAATGTGGCTGTTAAAATTCAGGTCTGAGTCTATGACTATATCAAGATTTCTGGCTTTGTCTGTTGTTTTTAACATTATCGTTTGAAGCTGAGTGCTGACTTTTAATCGTTCCTCTTTTGCTGCAAAAACAACCACCTCAGTTTTTTCCATCTTTTAATCTTAAGAAAGTTCTGGCACATCCTATTCTTTAAATAAGACTCAAACCAGTTTAGTACTGAGCCAGAAATGCCAACCCAGTTTTCCAATCGGTCTAGTAATATGTCATGGTCAACCGTATCAAATGCAGCACTGAGATCAAGTAATACCAAGACTGAAATGTTGCCACTATCTGTGTTTAAGTGGATGTCATTAAAGACTTTAACAAGAGTTGTCTCAGTGCTGTGGTGTGGTCGAAAACCCGACTGGAAGGCATCAAAACTGTTGTTTAGTGACAAGAAAAGGTTGAGTTGTTGAGAAACCGTTTTTTCAATGATTTTACTTAAAAATGGAAGGTTTGATATCGGCCTATAGTTACTTATTAGTGACGTGTCTAGATTGTTCTTTTTTAAGAGTGGCTTAATGACTGCAGTTTTCAGGGCCTGTGGGAAGATACCTGAAAAAAGAGACGTGTTTACAATCTGTAGAAGATCTGTAGCCAAACAATTCGAAACATTTTTGGCCCGTTGGTAGAATATCAAGGCAGCAGGAGGAGGTTTTCAGATGTTGTATAATGTCCTCCAGGTTTATACGGTTAATCATATGAAATTGGGTCATATTGGAATTTGTTTTGCCTGGACACTGTGACAACACATACCCTGTACTCGATATGGAAGCACTGATTGTTTGTTTAATTTTCAGAATTTTGTCTTTGAAGAAGGTGGCAAAATCATTGCAGGCCTCGGTGGATAAAAGTTCAGATGCTACTGGTACTGGAGGGTTTGTTAACCTATCGACAGTAGCAAACAAAGCACGTGAGTTATTATTGTTTTTGGCAATAATGTCCGAGAAGAAGGACCGCCTTGCATTCCTCAGTTCCAAATTATTATATATATATATATAATTATAAATGCAAAGTCTCTCTTTCTAGGTGTTGTAGTGGACCTGGAGATTAGTTTTTCGCCACCTGCGTTCTGCTTTTCGATGCTCTCTTTTTTCTGTTCTTACCAGTATGGCATTTCACCATGGAGATCTTTTCTTATCAGAGACAGTTTTTGCCTTAATGGGAGCAATGGCATCAATAACATTTGTAATTTTACAATTGAAATTGTCTACAAGCTCAGTGACTGAGACCCCAAAGAGGTCGGGTGTGGAGGAGAAAAGCTGAATGAATGTTTCACTGGTGTTGTCAGTGATATACCGTTTTCTTATTAACTTTGTTTGGACACTTTTGTGCACAGAGATAGTGCCATTAAAGAAAACACAGGAATTATCAGAGAGAGCAGCATCAGTCACTTTTGACTAATTTCAAAGATTGTTGTTCCCATCAGTCACTTAGACACAAAAACACAGGAAAATAGGGTCCGGGTTGAAAAAACGGTAGTTACCCTCTTTTGATGCTACAGCTTACAGTGCACAAAGATACAAACTCTGCTGTATCGTTCTGATTATACATCCATGTGCTGTAAATTCACTTTTCCGCCACTCAACTAAAACTCTCCCCTGCTCCAACCGCTCGCTCTGCAAGAAACCAAGTGGGATTCATAATAATGTGTCAGCTCCTGATTTTAAAACAGACCATAATGGCGGCTTGTTTGGAATACGATCGCTTCTTTTACGAAAATAATTCACCAAAATGTGTTTTTAAAAACATTTTAAGCGAGAAATAGGCTATGCATTTGCAGAATCTGTCTTCATTTCAGATCGACAATGGTCAGTTTCATACGCCTCCAATGAGAGTCCCCGGACCTTGTCTCATTGGAGGCGGATGAAACCATGGTGTCATACGATGTTACATCCTTGTTCACATGCCTGCCAATTACCTCGGCAGTAGAGACTGTGAAGGAATGATTGTGCCATGACCACACTTTACAAGACAGAACACGTGGGCTCATTGTTGGAACTATGTTTGAACACCACCTATTTTAAATATAAGGATGTCTTTTATAGACAGAAGCATGGCTGTGCGATGGGCTCCCCCGTGTCCCCCATTGTGGCCAACCTCTACATGGAGGAAGTGGAGAGGAAGGCATTAGAGACCTACAAGGGAGTTCCTCCGACCCACTGGTTCAGGTACGTGGATGACACATGGGTGAAAATTAAGACCAAAGAAATCAGCCCCTTCATAGACCATATAAATTCAGTGGACAACTACATCAAGTTCACAAAAGAGGAGCTGAGGGAAAATAAACTCCCCTTCCTGGATTGTGGGATAAGTTTACAGGAAGGGGGAGAGCTCCAGGTGGGAGGTTAACCGGAAGCCAACCCACACTGACCAGTACCTAATGTTTGACTTTCACCACCCTCTAGAGCATAAACTGGGAGTTATCCGCACTTTGCAACATCGGGCAGAGACTGTGCCGACAAATTGGGAGGCCAGGGATAAGGAATAAAAACATGTAAAACACGCATTAAAACAGTGTCACTATCCTGAGTGGGCGTTTGTTAGAACCCCCGAAAAGTTTCTAAACCAACAACAGAAACAAATCATAAGGTTAGAAGAAGCCATGTTGTTCTATTTTGTATAGGTTTCGCCCTCTAAGGGCTGTCACTATTGGGTTAATCCCTTCGCGCATGCGCAGTCGTGAAGATTTCTTTCACGGCCTGCACAGGCCTCTCTTACATCCGCAGATACTGTATAATACAGTGGTGCGACCAGAGATCTGCTCCCATTTTTTCTTCAGCGACAAGCAGTTTGAAGACTTCGAAGAACAGCTGTGTCCGCCGTGTTCCAACCACCGACCGGCTACATCCTCCCGCTGGACCTCCACTCGAGCCGCGAGGTGTGCCCTCAACCACATTCCCCGGGCTGGCACCCCGCTGGCAGTTCTGCTGTCGTTTACCGCCGGAGGAACTGAAGCGGCAGACAATGGCAGCCGAGCGGACAGTTGAGTAAGGTAAGGATACCACCAGCAGCAACACCCACACAGCCGGGAAGGGGACCTCTTTGGCGGGCACGAGTCCGATGACTCAATCCCCCGAAGACGGTTCCCTTGCCGGCCCTCCCTCTTCCCTGTTGGGAGGACTGGAACTCGTAACGGCAGAGGACTACGGAGTCCCGCTACGGTGACTGTCTCCGTTCCAGGAGAGAAGCACCACACGAGCGGCTTTCTCCTCTTTTTTCTCCTCCGCAGCGGGCGGGCTCCCTGCCCACCGCTAAGATTCTTGTTCTCGACCTATGTGAATGCCGAGTAGCATTCCCCTAATCCGGGAGATGGACGGCGTTCCCGCCACGGGAGCAGAGCTGGACCTCCATCCCGCTTCTGACAGCTCCTGTTTTTGGCCGACGGAAGCCCACACCGCCGTCCCCCCGAAACCAGGTCCATGCTCGCTTCACTTACCGCGTGTACCAGTGTACCGCCTAGGTGGCCGCGGCGCTGAACAATACCGTTTTGCTAGTATGACCGCTAGCTCTGCTGTCTTCGCCATGACCGCTAAGCTTTGGCTGTTCCCCGCTGAGGCTGTGGCAGCCACGAGCTGTAGGTAGTGGAGGGGATGCGGTAACACACCTACTAGAGAGCGGCGCTTCGGCCACAACGGCGGCACCAAGGTGTTGGATCAAGGAGACGGCGCCCCGCGGCCTGTGGCCACGCCCACGTGCAGTATGCGGTCGGAGCCAGCCACACTGTGTCAGAATTGACAGGCTCACTCACCCACTCAGAGTGTTATTTATAGCCCACTCAGTTTTTTTTCTCAGCGATACTCACTGCTTTGTAAACAGCTGACACACAGGCATGCACGTGCCGCTTTCTCGATCACACTCTACCATGGGCTGTGATGACCGGGCACTCGCTCCTCACAGCGCGGGAAGGCTTAGCACTCTCTGTTGCTATGGCAACAAACAACACACGGCTATACGCCTCAACCCGGCTCTTACCGACGTGGTAAAAGCTATCATGTTATCTCGAGTTCAGATAACGGCTCTGACGCCTTGCACACATGTGGTGCCATAGGCGGAGCCTGGTCAGTATGTGCGTGCTACACAGTCACTCCTCCACCCGACCGTCTAGCGGGATGGGGAGAACTCTGACTCGATGACTGCCCCGCCATGCATCCACAGCATAGCGGCGCCCGCCCTCGGAGCAGGGCACAGTGTGGGAAAACTTGCCACCCAGGAATGCATGGCTGTCAAAGCTTATCACAAAAAGGCTATACACTCCAGTTTACCAGTCCTCCATTATCTTTTCGACAGTGTTGGAAACAGCTGTGTCATCTCAGGGGAGAGCTGGCAGAGCTGCAGGCAAAGGATGCCTTTTTTCCCATGTCCCTCCAGGAGATGAGAACGACGGTTTTTATTCCCGTTACCGGGAAAGACAGGCGGAATGAGACCCTTCTCGACCTGTCTCAATTCGACCGGTGCATTATGAAGCGCCCATTCCACATGCTGACGATCAGACGCATGTTGGAATGTGTGCGCCACCACGAATGGTTCACTTCCGTGGATCTGAGAGACGCGTATTTTCCACGTTCTCCAAATTCACGGAGACAGCGTTACAGCCGTTACGCAGAAAAGGGATCAAAGTCCTTTTTATTTGGACGATTTAATCATTATGGCTCCTTCCCACAATGGAGTTCGCGCAGCACCTACAGTCACTGAGCTTTGCCATAAACTAGCGAAAGAGCTCGTTGGTCCCCTCACAGACAACCACTATGGGAGCCAAACTGTCAGCGCCAAGGCTGGACGCACTAAGGTCTCTGTTGTCACGCATCACGCCTTACACAACAGTGTCGGCACTGTCTGTGATGCATCCCCTAGGCATGAGGTCTGCGAGTCACGTGGTGGTTCCTCTGGGTCTCCTCCACATGAGAAAGATTCAGAGATGCGAATCGCAGGTCGTAGGGGGGAAATGGCCAGTTTTCCCCTCTTCCCCACATAAACTGCCTGGAGCTGTCCACGGTGATGAAAGTGTTGCAACATTTCGCCCAAGTGGTGGCAGAGAGCCATGTAATTTTCAGAATGGACAACATGACTTAACGCACCAACACACCTACAACACCTGATTGGCAAAACAGTTAATTTCATGCTCAAAATCACACATTGTAAACTAAACTCCAACACTGATTTTCTAAATACAATAATACACTAACACAATACACTATGTCTACCAAAACAATGCAAACATGTCTCAAAATCAAATAGTTCTTCCAAAACACTAACACATGTCCTCTCCCAACAGGAACATTTAGTCAATCATAGAACAATATCATACAAAACACTAACATCCCATGGAATTACAGAAACTGCATTATTTGATGTGTGTCAGGTCTGCCCTTATACAACAGACAAAAGTGATTGTATTGATCATAGATTGTGTTTTGCACTGCAGTTTCTCTTGAAGCCTCTCTACATTTTTGTTTTGTTTAGTAAATGCATGCATATTTTTTTTCAAGATTATTTTTTGGGCTTTTCCGCCGTTATTTGACAAGCATTTTAAATGTGTGTTAACTGTATGCATTTTGTGTCAAAGCAACAAGAAATGTGTTAATTGTATAGCCTACACAGACGGATGTTGTGCTAACTGTGTTAAGAGTGTAGGAAAGTTGTTAAAAGTATTGAAAAAAGTGCCATAGCGATTGTAAAAAACTGTAAGCAGGGGGAGGGGCATCATCTGAAGCTGCTGGGACACCATCTTCTCTGGCAACACAAATGGACTACATCTTTGCAGTCATGTGACTTCATGCCATGAGATCATGTGACTGCCTTGTGTATTACAGTTTTCTCAATTGCTAAAACACTAAAACCCATTGGCTGAACAACGTTCTCAGTTGCCTGAACTCATTTAGCTAATTGTGCAGTCTGTCGTCAATCCCTTAAACCATTTCACACGCTAAAACACAATGTGCAGATCTCACTTAGACTTTTCAGCAAAACTCTAAACACATTCTCATTCTCTAAACACATTCTGCACTCTAATGCACATGTCATCCATACTGGTAAACACAAGTGGCAACAATCAAATACAAATATAGAACACGTCATTGATTGAACACAACCACTCAAAATTGATTTTTACTTGTTTCAAATTATGTGACACAACCAATACAAGCCAGTTCAGAGAGCAAACAGGTTGCTGAAGGTGGGAAGGAGAAAGTCTGAGAATGGATAGAAGAAACGATGTGAGAGGACGAGGACGAGTGCGTATGCGAGGTGTAAGGGCTGGATACGGTACACAAGAGGCTTCTTCCCCCGTTGCATCAGGAGGGACAATATTGCTTGTGATGTCGACAAAGTGCTCTGGCCTGACCCAGCCCAAAGACGAGAAGAAGCACATTAATCACATGTTTACTCCTTTGATTTGTGTCCCTTTTAGTATTATATACTGTAGTACAGTGCATTGTAGGCTGTATACTGTACAATGAACACATTGTATGGCCCTGAACATTGTGCTTTCCAACAGTACTGACTGCTCAATAGATTTTGACTGGTTGCAGGTTTATATCAACAAAGAACTATAATTACAGTATCACAGAGACAAAGGACAAGTTTGTGAGATGCAGCGTACAGTACTGTAAAAATAGGGGTACAAGGAGGAGGAAGAACAAAAAAACTTGCAAAGAGAAAAGCAGAGTAGTAATTTCCCTTTTTTTTTAAGATTATTTTTTGGGGCATTTTCGGCATTTATTTTTGACAGGACAGATGAAGACATGAAAGGGGAGAGAGAGGGGGAATGACATGCAGCAAAGGGCCGCAGGTCGGAGTCAAACCCGCATAACTATATGTTTTGAACAATGCGTTTTTTATTTTTTGGTGTATTGTTTACTGACTGCTTGATAGTGTATATCATTTTGATCACTTAGTTTATGAGGCGAAGGTTTCATTTTGCGAGAGGAGTCCGAGGTTTTGTAAATAGTGCTTGAAGATAAGGTTTTGTGTTTAATGTTTGCAGAAAATGGAGCAATTTTAAAAAATTGCGTTTTAGCAATTGAGAAAAACTGTAGGACCAGAGTTACTTCCTGAGCACACTAAACAACTGATGAAGGTGTTTGGATGAACACTGAAACGTCTTGTATTTTATATTTTTAATCCAGTGTTTTTTAAATTAAAGCTTTGTTGAAACTACAATTACCTGGATGCATAAATTAATCTCCATAGACATGTTATATATTACTGTATATGTTTATAATTGTTAGGTTTTATGTACGTATATATATATATATATATATATATATATACAGTATATACTGTATAAATATGTGATTACGCCCTTGGTTTAATGGCCTGACCATTGCCCATTACTGTAATTTTACAGTCATCTATCAGCTATCATTTTCACTGTAACTAGGTCAATGTGTTCCCAGCAATAAGTTTAAATAAGTACAAAATTGTGAAAAATTTGAAAGAACCTTTGAGGTTAATGCTCAGAAGTATTTAATCTGTCAGATCCAGCCAGTCTGGTTCATTCTCTCTGTGGCTCGGCTGCTTATTGAAAGGAAAGAAAAGGTCAGAACATATGTGATAGAACGTAAAGTGTGAAAGCTGCTCCAGTCAGGTTGGCATAGTTACTCATGTGACACAGGGTGACCTGCACTTGCAGCTTGTCACAATTGTGTTATGCTCTTTTATCCCAGATTAGACCTTTAGTGTCATGAGGTTATGACCAGGTAATCTGCTTGCACTCTGTAATCACACAAAATGCAGGGTATTAGGGTAGGTGGGCCATCTTTACAATTTAGCTCTGCTCTGGTCAATGTCACTTTGTGTTCCAAACTGAAAGTGAAAGCTTGACATGGGGGGGGATTAAGGTTATCTAGGCCCGTAACCTCGTTGTCATTTACAGTTTTTTTACGATCGCTATGGCACTTTTTTCAATACTTTTAACAACTTTCCTAAACTCTTAACACAGTTAGCACAACATCCGTCTGTGTAGCTAAACAATTAACACATTTCTTGTTGCTTTGACACAAAATCCATACAGTTAACACACATTTTAAATGCTTGAACTTCTTTTACACACAAGTTCCACCAAGACCAAAACAATGGCTTTTTACTGACCAATTTACAAATGCTTTCAATGCGTTCTTAACCTAACTTAAAGGCTAAAGTCAAAGTGAACAGCTGATCATATTGTAAATTGTATAGCAAATATATCCCCTGCATTTTATACATGCATTTATTGAGAAACAGCTGATTGAAGTTATGCAAATAGATCAATCATATTCCCTTCTAGGAAACCCCAATTCCCTTCTAGGAAACACACCACTCAGGTGTTGAGGTTCTTTCAATCGCATGATCATATGGTAGTACAGTAAAAGAGGACCTATTTGAACGATATACTGTAGATGAACACAGAAAATAAGAAAAATGCCTTCACGAGGGAGAGGAAGAGGAGTACCAGGACAATTCTGTCTCTGTCTCCTTTTTTTCATAAACCGTACATTCTATTAAGCTACTCTGAGATGGGTCATTCATTTTTTGTATTGAATCTCTGCAGCAAAAGAAACAAAACGGTGGCCGGGTTGGTTCAGTGGGTAGAGCAGGCGCACATATACTTGTGCAAATCCGACTTGTGACTATTTCCTGCATGTCTTCCCCCTCTCTCTCTCTCCCCTTTCTCACCTAGCTGTCCTGTCAAATAAAGGCGGAAAAGCCCAAAAAATAATCTTAAAAAAAAAAAGATAAAAAATATGCATGCATTTACTAAACCCAACAAAACTAAAATGTAAAGAGGCTTCAAAAGAAACTGCAGTCCAAAACACAATCTATGATCGATACAATATACTATTGTCTATTGTATAAGGGCAGACCTGTCAACTTTCTGATAATAATGAACGTCCGTTACATTCAAGCCATTGCCAAATGAGTTGCTACAAAGCTAATTAAGACGATCAGCTCCACACAGCTCTCTCTGGATTTCTCAGTGTGACTATGTTCAGAAGATTGTGGCATCCGGTGACTTTCCTGCGCAGAAACTCATGTGAAGATAATGACCTCTTCTGAAGAGTCCATCATGTTTTTTTAATCCTCCGTGTCCTCCTTGGCTACTAGCAACTGAGTTCAGAAGGGCGTGTATAATGTATCATGTGGACATGCCGACATGTTTTGTTGTCATTACTTAGGCCGGTTACAAACTGGATGCGTTGCGCGAGCATGTCAGCTGCCCGGCGTGTCCGTTTTTATTTCGGCATGTTAACAGGTTAGAACTTTCACACGCTAGAAATAGAACCGACGCATATTTTTCATGCGACACGCAAGCGTGTTGGAAGCGTTTTCAGGCTAAATAGAATAGGAAAAGATGTGTATATGTCATTTTAACACAAATACATATTAATAAATGACATTTTGATAAATGCAGATATAAATGTAATTAAAAAAAAAAAATCGATTTTCAAATATTGCACCTGTCAATACAAAACGAAATATTCAGCCTATTTTGCCATCAATACTGCTAGTATATATTTATGTTTAACATGAAGTATACTACTGCTTGAGTGCAGTTATCAATGGGAAACATGCATGTGTACAGACAAGGCTAGCAGCGACAGTGAGACACGTTTCACGTTTCTGGTGTGTAAAGACAGAAAAATCCACGCAGACGCCACGCAGCTGACACGCAACAAAAAGGCCACGCTCACGCCACGCAGCCAGTGTGTAGCCGGCCTTAGAATTCATCATGGGGGAGACAGAAACGACGCACTATAGCTTTAAGAAAACCAATTTCTAAAGAGTGCATTTTAAAATGACATTGATGCAAATACAAAGGTGTATAATCGTACTATGTAAACATCCATCCATCCATCCATCTTCATCCGCTTATCCGGGGTCGGGTCGCGGGGGTAGCAGCTCCAGCAGGGGACCCCAAACTTCCCTTTCCCGGGCCACATTAACCAGCTCCGACTGGGGGATCCCGAGGCGTTCCCAGGCCAGGTTAGAGATATAATCCCTCCACCTAGTCCTGGGTCTCCCCCGAGGCCTCCTCCCAGCTGGACGTGCCTGGAACACCTCCCTAGGGAGGCGCCCAGGGGGCATCCTTACCAGATGCCCGAACCACCTCAACTGGCTCCTTTCGACGCAAAGGAGCAGCGGCTCTACTCCGAGCTCCTCACGGATAACTGAGCTTCTCACCCTACCTCTAAGGGAGACGCCAGCTACCCTCCTGAGGAAACCCATTTTGGCCGCTTGTACCCTGGATCTTGTTCTTTCGGTCATGACCCAGCCGGAACAAAAACTGACCGGTAGATTGAGAGCTTTGCCTTCTGGCTCAGCTCTCTTTTCGTCACAACGGTGCGATAAATTGAATGTAATACCGCACCTGCTGTGCCAATTCTCCGACCAATCTCCCGCTCCATTGTCCCCTCACTCGCGAACAAGACCCCAAGGTACTTGAACTCCTTCACTTGGGGTAAGGACTCATTCCCTACCTGGAGAAGGCACTCCATCGGTTTCCTGCTGAGAACCATGGCCTCCGATTTAGAGGTGCTGATCCTCATCCCAGCCGCTTCACACTCGGCTGCGAACCGATCCAGTGAGTGCTGAAGGTCACAGGCCGATGATGCCATCAGGACCACATCATCTGCAAAAAGCAGCACCACCGAACTGCAACCCCTCTCCACCCCGACTACGCCTCGATATCCTGTCCATAAATACTACAAACAGGATTGGTGACAAAGCGCAGCCCTGGCGGAGGCCAACTCTCACCTGAAACGAGTCCGACTTACTGCCGAGAACCCGGACACAGCTCTCGCTTTGGTCGTACAGAGATTGGATGGCCCTGAGAAGGGACCCCCTCACCCCGTACTCCCGCAGCACCTCCCACAGTATCTCCTGGGGCACCCGGTCATACGCCTTCTCCAGATCCACAAAACACATGTAGACTGGTTGGGCATACTCCCAGGCTCACTCCAGGATCCTTGCGAGAGTAAAGATCTGGTCCGTTGTTCCACGACTAGGACGGAATCAGCATTGTTCCTCTTCAACCTGAGATTCGACTATCGACCGAACCCTCCTTTCCAGCACCTTGGAGTAGACTTTACCGGGGAAGCTGAGAAGTGTGATTCCCCTGTAATTGGCACACACCCTCTGGTCCCCCTTTTTAAAAAGGGGAACCACCACCCCGGTCTGCCACTCATTAGGCACCGTCCCACGCAATGTTGAAGAGGCTGCGGTGAGGAGCTGTGGTCTTAGGGTCTTAGGTGCCTCAAGGGGCGGTAACCCACGAACACCGTGGTGGACACCGGTGGTCAGGGAAGCCGTCCGACTGAAGAAGGAGTCTTTCCGGGATATGTTATCCCAGACGACTCCGGAGGCAGTTGCAAGGTACCGAAGGGCCCGAAGGGCTGCAGCCTCTGCCATGAAAGAGGTAAAGCAGCATGTGTGGGAGAAGTTTGGAGAAGACATGGAGAAGGACTTTCGGTCGGCACCAAGGTACTTCTGGAAAACCGTTCGCCACCTCAGGAGGGGGAAGCGGGGAACCATCCAAGCTGTGTACAGTAAGGATGGGACGCTGTTGACCTCAACTGAGGAGGTAATAGGGCGGTGGAAGGAGCACTTTGAGGAACTCCTAAATCCGACTAATACGCCCTCTATGGTAGAGGCAGAGCTGGAGGATGAGGGGGGATTGGCATCAATTTCCCTGGTGGAGGTTGCTGAGGTAGTTAAACAACTCCACAGTGGCAAAGCCCCAGGAATTGATGAGATCCGTCCAGAAATGCTTAAAGCTCTGGGTGTGGAGGGGTTGTCTTGGTCTTGGTTGACTATGTAAACAGTCACAGTTAAAACGAATGAGATCTCTCATCAAAATTTTGAATCTACCCATTGGTATCAGTGTATCCAACTTTAGATTACGCTGTAAATTATTCCAGAGAAATGGGGCAACATATCTTAAGGCTGTCTTTCCAAGATTACTTTTAACTGGAGGGACAGAAAGTGTAAGCCAATCCTGAGTGTGTTTTGAGGATGTGTCTTTGGCTCAAGAGTGAAGACAGGACAATTTATGATTCTGAATTGTCTTTTAATACTTAGATGACTAAACTGGTGCAGGGTCCAAGAAGACATTTTTCTCCCACTGTCCCCAGTAGATCAGGGTTTTACTGGCCCCTGGTATATTTTTACTGGCCCCGAAAAAAAAAGAGGGGAAATAACACTTTTCCAAATTGTTTATTTATTAATCAAATCTACATTGTATTGATTCATACAAACAACAAACTATTCTGCATCTACAAATATGAGTTCAGTCAATTTAGTTTAGTAGTAATTTAGTTTAGGACTTGCACTCTAATAATTCATAATTATTCTACAGTAATGCTTATTTTAATTTACGTTGAAAGGCCAGACTGAGGATATAGTTTCACTGCTGCCGTCACTCTTTGTAAACTCCCAATATGGATGATTGTTATCACGAATCAATATTGTGTATGTTGGTTAAAAACGAGCAATCATTGCTAACTTGTGATTAGACATGGGCCGGTATGAGATTCTGACGGTATGATAACCTTCAGCAAAAATATCACACTGGCAGGGAGAGGGATTTCCAAACTGCACTTTCTGTCCTTGAAGACTCATAAAAAACAACTCATACCTTAAGAACGGTATGACAGAAAGTTTTAGTGGTTTTGAAACCGTGACTTTTTCAAACCTCGGTAGACCTTTAAACCGGTAACCGGCCCATGTCTACTTGTGATATGGTTTTGGTATATATTAATTACTGTTCTTAAATTATGCAACATACTGTAGCTAATTTGCCACAACGTTATAAAGAGAAGACATGCTGATAAGGCAAATAACAGATATTCAAACAGTCATCTGGTAACAAGTGTGTTTCCTCATCCTCTTCGTGTTGATGTTGTAGTAACCTGAATATTTCCGGTAACACTTTACTTGAAGTTTTCTACATAAGAGTGTCATGACACAGTCATGACACATGAACCCTAACCCTAACCCTTACCATAACCATAACCGTAAACATAACTTGTCATGATGAAACCGAATGACACTTACTTACTTAGAAGCGGTATGTCATAAACTTTTATGACTTGTTTATAATGTTTATGACACGTTCATGACAGTGTCATGTCACTCTTATGTAGAAAACTTTAAAGTAAAGTGTAAACATATTTCCCAGCCATGTTTACTGGGCTATTTTATGCATTTATTTTGAAATTATGGTAAAATTCCCGACAGTGTTAGAATGCAGCACTGGGGAAGTTTACTTTGCAGTTAGCTTACGTTAGCTAGTAATTATTAGCGCACCCTGCGGTCCCTCCGCTTCACTCCCAGCCTCTAGGAGACTACTTCGCCGTTAGCGAACTCCATTTCTAATTGTTTAGATAGGTTTGCACCTAGTCTATATCAACGACGTTCCACTTCCGGGATTGCTCGATGCACCTATTTACTAGCCTCGTGAGACCATCCTGATCTCGTGAGCTCCAGTTTTCCACTCACAGATCAGTTTGGTATCTTGAGATAGAGAAAATTTGGAGCCGTTTGTCAAACGATCGACCAATCAGCGTTGGTTTTGAGGCGGGTTTAGGTGTGATGCAACGAGAAGCGACTGTTCAGTCTAAACAACATGGCGGCTTCCACGGATGAGATGAGCGTAGCTATCTCGCAAGTTTTATCTGAATTAGAAAGTATTCCTTCATTGAAAGAAGAGCAAAAAACGGCACTGGAGGCTTTTCTCGGAGGAAAAGATGTTTTTGCTCTTCTCCCGACTGGTTTTGGCAAAATTTTGATATATCAACTGGTTCCGCTAGTCATGAAGAAGGTGGTGATAGAGAGATGGTTTATCCAATCAGCTAACCAGTATTTTCACCCCTTCCCAAAAGTTCTCCAACGGAAATTTCGCAGATGGATATGCCGAGCAAATGCGAAGCAATCCATCTGGGGGAGTCAAGTTACCTATTTACGGCCGATGTCCCTCACCTTCTTCTTTCTTTGTGTTGTAAATTTAAACTCCGGTGGATTTATGAGGACTATTGTTAACTGCTCCTTAGATCTCTGCAGGGTAAATCCAGACAGCTAGCTAGACTATCTGTCCAATCTGAGTTTTCTGTTGCACGACTAAAACTACTTTTGATCGTACACATGTTCCACCAAAACAAGTTCCTTCCCGACGCTATTTTGCAGAGGCACCGTGGCTCCATGCAGAGCTAAGCTCTGTGACAATTAGTGTATGACAATTGAATGCTGTGACAATGACTAGGAATGCTGTGTGGACTAGCCAGAAGGCCTGGCGATGCGAGACAATGTTGCACCTAACGTTAGGATCGCATTGCAAAGAACTGACTCGTGACTTTGATTGGCACAAACAATATCACTGGCCCCGAACGGGCCATCAGGCCATTGCTTATGTCGAACCCTGACGGTGCAGTCCTTATTTGCCCAACTGAGACAGCTAACCAACATCAGGTCATTTCCTTCCTCTGCAGACTCATAAAAGCTCATCCATGCTTTTATCTCCTCTGGACTGGATTATTGCAGAGCACTTTATTCTGGTATCAGCAGGTGAAACATCACAAGACAGCAGTGATACAATACACTGCTGCCAGACTAAGAGAAGTGACCACATCACCCCAATCCTTGCTGCCCTTCAGAATCAGAATCAGAAAAGGGTTTCTTGCCACAATAAGTTACACTTACGTGGAATTTGCCTTTGTGAGTGGTGCATACATAAATGATTAAAAAAACAAACAAACAAATATGAAATAAACAAATACAGAAACAAATATATACATACCTTTGGTTACCTGTGAGTTTTAGAATTTATTAGAAATTGTACTGCTTGTTTCTAAAGCCTTGCATGGTTTGGCTCCTGAATACTTTTAGCGTGTATAGCCCAGTTCAGACCAAAGATTCGCTACGAGACAAAACCGTTTTAGAGACTCAGCTGGTCGAGTCTCCAGAGGCTAGTTTTACAACGTAAGAGACGTCTCCCGTTTCATCAGCCAATAGAGAAGTCATCTTGTAAAGTCAGCTACAATAAAATTACCTATAATCCATTTTATTTATGTTAGAAACTGTTAACGGAGGTTTAACGTGCGCCCAAGAGCACGTACGGTGGAGCTAGCTAGAGAGTGACTGAAGAGTTCATCACTAGACTAACTTTAGCTAGCATCTCACTATAACTAATGTTATCCACATTCATATTGAGATGCAACAAATGATATATCCAGCTAAAAAAGCCTTAAAGTCTGAGGACGGAAGTACAAAGAGTCGTTGCTGTGGAGATGATACACTGTCTCGTCTCATTGGTGTGAACTGGTAGTTTTCAGAACGCTGCAGACCGACGCGTTGCAAGTGGTTGTGAGTTTCAACTCGTCTCGTCACGAATCGTTGGTCTGGACTGGACTTAAAGAGTCAGCATATTTCCACATGTAAACATGTAAACCAAAACAGAACTTTTGTGGACGTAAATTGAAAGTGCGCAATTGCCCAATAACTTACATTGTAGCTTGTTTCGTCTTGCTTAATATTGGACCAATTTCAAAGATTGTTGTTCCCATCAGTCACAGACACAAAAACATAGGAAAGTAGTGTCAGGGGCTTGTTCTGACCCAGAACGCATAGATTTCACACACAGACAATGAAAGCAATTTTAATGAACAAAATAGCACTCAGAGATACAGTGTGGGTTTTGTCTGAGCGGGGAATCTCCTGGCTGGTCCGAGTACCGAGGCGATCCGAGGGGGAAGGATCCAGGTCGTACGAGACTCGAGGCGGACAGGCAGGGAAGAGTTCACAGTAGTTTCCACAGGTGGAGGATAAGGGTGGACAGTGAGGCTGGAAGCTTGTAGGCACAGTGAAAGAGGCAGCAGGTCTGAGCGGTCACTGGACGGAAACACAGGGTAAGTATGAGCTCAGTAGAACAAAGACAGAAGCTAGGGTGCACAAGACAACACGGACACAACTTGAGTAAACTGAGAACTCAGAGCCAAGTTACCACATGTGTGTAGATAACGAACTGGCGCCGAAGAGGTGATCAGCCCGGGTTTGCTGGAATGAATCTTGTAGATGAGTTTCAGCTGTGAGGAACGGCTGTGCAGTGTTGATTCGGCCACTCCCCTTGACCTACTTTCCTCTGAACACACCTCCAGCACTCCAGGTGGAAAAACACAGATACACACAGACAAACAGAGAACAAAAACACCCAAAACAGGGCGGAGAGAGAGAGCTGCCCATAACAAGTAGGGTCCATGTTAAAAAAAAGTTACCCTTCAACAATCAGTCTTTTTCTTAACCGATGGTATTTGTTGTAACTATTTATATTGCTCTATAGGTTCTGGATCTTATTTATCTCTATATTTTATTGTAAAGCTTTTTGTAACTGTTTTTAAAGGTGCTATATCAATAAATCTATCATTATTATATCTACACACAACAATCTTCAAATCATTTATACATGTTTGAATGTTGTGTGCATGTGACATTCCACACCCTGCATTATTCTCATAGCATCAGAGCCATTGTCAGAAATAAACTTGTAAATGATCATTTCAAGCCACCGAGTGTGCTCTAAAATCACCAAATGGTGAGTGGGTGGAGTTTGATTTAAATATATGTTCACAGAAACTCACCTTTCCTGCAGAGCTGCCCACGAGGAAAACTCATTTACGCAACATGTACACTTTCTCCACGGATTCCATAGCACATAGTGCAATATGGAGGCATGAGGCAGTGAGGTGTTTATCAAACTCTCCCCGTCCTCACTTTCCCTCACTTCACAGAACAATATCACCATCTAAATGTACAACCCTTGATTTTCTAATTAACAAGACGCCCCTTCATTTCCACACATGGATTGAAAGCATCACACATCTTAAACATAATATCACCGTGTTTTCATTCTCCTATTTGGTTTCAGAAGCACACCATGGGGAGTAAGCCATTTTTGGAATATCTGCAGCTTAAATCCCCCATTCACGAGTAAATGAACCCCTTCCTTGAAAAAACTCTCTTCCAGAAATATCTGAATCTGACCAGACATTAGAATTTCTTTTTTTACTTCAAATATACCTAAGTAATCATTTTTATTTAATATAATATAATATAAATTCCTGTAGTGAGTTTGTGATTATTTGGCACTCCAAAAAAAAAAAAACGGGGATCAGACCAGTGTATTTTGAGCTGTGGTTTGAGGCGGTGTGAGAGTCCCGTACAGGAAACAGGAAACATCACTGCCTCTATAGCTGCCACAGGAACGTTTTAAAACACTATGAGGGTAAAAAAGGAAACACAAGGGCTGCGTCCCAAAGTCCACACTAACATGCTATTTAGTAAGCTAAAACAGTATGTGAGATTTATTAGTACGTCCGAAACCTTAGTATGAAATCTATAGTACGTAAATTGCAAACGATTTCCGGTAAACTATAACAGTATGCAATACTGGACACTACGCCAGCATAAATATCACACAATGCAATGCAGTAGTAATGACAACGTTCATAACACACAGATAGAAACCAAGGAGCTCTGTAACGTCAATAACGCTCTAATTTACATTTCTACATATTTAAATGACTTTTGGTCTAGTTATTCACCTCTTTCAGTAATTTAATCATTATCTGGTGATGCTGCTAGACCACAACAGGACGTCACACAAATGGGTCGTTTCATTGACACTTCCCCCCACCGCACAACCCTGCGGAAAGTCTGAATGCCCCGTCACTGTGCTTATAGGAGACACATCAACAATCAGCATGAACAAGACAAACAGTAGATTTCTCACACACACAAACTATCCTCATGAACTGGAAATCAAGGACACGGAACATATTACACACTTGGAAAACGTACTTGTAGATTACATCTCCATGGAAAATGTATCCACCTCCATCAAAGACACAAAAACAGAACTCCATTTGCTCATCTTTCATTCATTTCCCACAATCCTGATTCCATTAGTCTTGTTATTAGTTTTCTTGCTGGACCACCAATCATCATTTGAACACACATTTGCATCTGTGTGAATATCTACGCCTACGTGAAGAGTCGCATTTTGCAAAAAACAGACAAAAGCCACTCATAAAAAACTGTTTGATTGCTATTCTCTGGAGTGCACACGAAATACCTGATTGAGGTAAATAAAAACAAAGATATCTGTCTCAAAGTGAAGAAAAAAACTTCACTGTCGGTAAGTTTTTGGGAGCCAGATTCTGAACTCACTGTCTACATTCATGTACTGTAATCACCCACACGTCATTTTTTATTTATTCCGTCCATGTATTTCTAGATGACAAATTATCCTCCCACTTCATTATATGAATTTGACAATTGCAAACTTCAAATTACTTAAAACTCACATTTTCAAATAAAAACCACCTATTAACTGGAAAAATACGCCGCTGTCCCTGAGGTCAGGGGAAAATGATGACGCCCTCTTGCATTTTGAGCCAAGTCCCACACCACATTTACTGGCAGACGGTTCCCAGAATAATGCCACCTTCTGAATCATTTAGGTAGGCAGTTAAGCTGACCATAGACACAGACCAAAGTACATGTGGGAAGTATGTTTGATGAGGCTTTTAGTAAAGTATATCTGAGTGCAGTATATTCATATTTGGGGTGTTGTTTATTTCAGACACTTGATGCTTTTCTGGCTCGGCTCCTCCTGGAACAGTAACATCGCTCTCCTCTTGTGGAAAGCCACTGTGCACTCTCTTCATTAAAAGTGTGTCTGTATGCAATAGAGGAGAGTGCACTGCTTTTAAAGTGAATGGCAAGAGCTGATTTGTTTGGCTGTGAACCTATTCCTCTTAATCCAACTCATATGGACATGGGCGAGGGTGACACTCATTTAAAAAAATTGCTAAATTCCTAAAATGTGTGAAGGAAATAAAGTATTTGTTTGCACTCAGCCAGGGGCCAACAACAGGTCTCATCAAGTCATACTTACAGAGACTGTTTTGCATTTGTGTGCACTAAAATCAGGGTTAATGTAACTGGTATTCCAGCGCGTCCTCATCCAGGAAATGTATGGGTCGCTTGTGTAAGCCGCTCATAAGGACCCACAATTATGTTTCATGTTGTTTTTTGCGACCTCACATGGCCATAGTAATTATCTAACGAGAGCAAATGAGGAAGTGAGGTGAGGTACATGATTACGGTCAGATGATTAATCACCACCGTGCAGCAGTAAATAGAACGCTCATGTGTGCCGTTTTGGGAGGATATCGACCGATAATGTTGTTTAAGTATGAGGAGGAGGAGGAGGGTTTTCAGCATTTGCATACAATGAAACCTTTTCTTATATCTTTAAGGGTTCTTTTGTGATTTAATAGGATAGAATTGAGGGCTTGTCTCTTTCAGTCTTATTTCAGATTAGTAGGTTTAAGGTATTATTGTGCCCAATCATAACAATATGCTACTGATCCAGCCCACTTTCCAATGGCACCAGAATGTTCAGCTCTGGGGCATTGACACCACTGGTCACAGAATGTACCCAAACTGTGTTGGTCACACACAGTGAGCTTGCACCATCAAGTGTGTCTGTTCAGCACCGTTTTAATGTAGAGGCTAAACCACGGAGGCCAATGAAGTGAAAGGGCTCAGGGCCCGGAGCACCCCAGGGCTGTGTTCTGAGTCCCCTGCTGTACTCCCTGTACACGCACATCTGTGTGGCAACTTTCGACTCCAACACCATCATCAAGTTTGCTGAGGACACAGCTGTGGTGGGCCTGATCACAGACACAGTTGTCACAGATCGCCGCACACTTCGAAAAAACAACAACAACTTAGATATTTTCTCACTGTGCTTTAGAACGTAAACGTGTGGGGAAAAAAAGTATTTCTCTAATTCACAGCACCACCGCTCTCTATCTCTCATTTCTCTCTCTCTCTATCAACTTCAATTTTCAATTCAAAGAGCTTTATTGGCACGTGAAGACATTGCTTGTATTGCCATAGTGGCAGTTCAGTGTGGCCACTGGCTCGAGCGATTTCTTTCTTTCACTCTGTTTTTTTTAAATGATTCGGAAAGCCGACAGCAAAGCCTAACTCGACTTTTAATGTTAGCAAACAAAGAGAAATGTTCTCCAATCGCCCTAAAATGGCCATAAATCAATATGAGAATATCCTACTAATTACTTATTTACTGCTGCACCTGCTATGAATGAAATGCAGAGGACAATGAAACTATGAGAGCATCTGTCTACAGAAAATCATCCGTTGAAAGAAAATAATGCTTTATATCTTCCATTCTCTCTTTGCTGACCCGAGCTTGTGGTGCAACTTTCAAATTGCAGGCTGCAGAGGGCCTACTGTAGCCTACAAGAAGGACTACAACCCTACAACACTTCTCGTGGTGTACAGCTGGACTGGTGTATGTGACGTTAGCTGTTTACTAGTCTCGCATTGCCAGAACTTCCTCGACAGTGCTGCGGAGGAAGATCTGGCTAGTCCACATAACATTCAAGGATGGGAGAAAAATGTGCTCTGGTTTATTGGAATTTCTTTAAACCAATCACAATCGTGTTGGGCGGTGCTAAGCGCTGGATGGAGCCACGGTGCCTCTGCAAAATAACCTCGGGTAGGAACTTGTTTTAATGGAAGATGTGTATATTTAAATGTTGTTTTAGTCGTGCAACAGAAAACTCAGATTGGACAGATAGTCTAGCTAGCTGACTGGATTTACCCTGCAGAGATCTGAGGAGCAGTTAACCATAGTCGTAATAAATCCACCGGAGTTTAGAAAACGCCAACACAAAGAAAGAGGAAGGTAATCCAAAATAAGGGGCATCCGAAGGGTTGAACACAGTCAGACAACCCTGACCTGAAATCCAGACAGAATTGTCCAACCCTGTCTCCTAGAGATTATGTTTCATATACAACTCATTTGTTAAATTAAATGTGTTGCTGTTACAAATTAGCAGTAAAAAAAAAAAAAAACTATTAATTTTCTGGTCAGTGTTGGGCAGTATTCTATAGATTGTGGTAAAGAAAAAAAATTGAAGGAAAATGGAAATCAGTGTGTGCAAACTATTAAGCCTAAATTAAGTTGTCAAATGCAATCTGTCTAAAAGAAATTATGTTTACATGCAACTAATTTGCCACAGCAAATATGTTTTGAAGGAAATTACATAATGGGTAAATGTTGTAATCTTATAATTGTTGTGCATATGACGATAAATAAAAAACTTGAAACTTGAAGTGCTTTTGTTGCCTAAGCCTGACCTGACCCCTAGTGTCACAGTCCTGCACATTGTAAGGCATTGATCAATCATCAATTATGCATAATCGCTGATGGGATTTTCTTTACGTTTTTTTAGTCACAGTCCTGTCAGATTAACTCACCTACCACTTCATCAATTCCCAATGTGTTCCAAATGTATAACTGTTCATTATATAAAAGTGGATGTTACTCTTTTATTAAAATGAACTTTAAACATTTAGGTTGGTTTGGTCAGAAATGAAAACTACTACGACTGTAAGTAGAAGTAACTAAAGTTAAGTACTGAAGTAAGGCTTAATGTTTCGACAGTTCATCCATTACTTTTAGCTAAAGTATGTCAGCGAGGGAGTGGGGCGCATATGGTGTGCATGGTGGTGCATCAAGAATGAAAAGCCACTTCTAGTTGCTCAAGTTAAATTTGAACATGACTGTGGCGTGAGACAAAGGCTAAAGAACGGCACCGACATGTCGACGAGAGTAAAGAATAATGTGTGTTCATCTTTCAGCCACCTTCCATCAGCATGCTCCCTGGGATAAATATGGAGCATGGCGAGGCATGGTAAGTAATCAAACCTCTGACCCCTTCTTCCCCTGGGCCTCTTAAACTCGAATCAAAAGATTGAAATAATAGATACACAGTAGCATTACCTTTAGTGTTGAAGCAAAGGGTTTTATTTAAAATTCAAATGTTGAACCTGTCCTATTAAATACAGATAAGAAAATACAATTATGCTTAATAGAAATGCACATTTTCATTTTAATTACTGACAAGTGATAAAATATTCACATCAAATGATGGAGCCATTTGCTTGCAGATGACACAATTCCCATTAGTGGCACTAAGCTGATAAGTATTGCCAGCAAGGTGGATATTTTTTAAACTCCTCTGCCATTTGCTGATGGATAGAGGAGGTATTATGGTTATCAGGTAATCTCTTCCTGATGGAAATACTGTTTTGCATGAGTGATGTTTGAGCGCGTTAACTACCAACGAGTGTTTGATTAAAGGGCTCAGTTTGAACTGAGTCAAGAGAATCGCTTTTGTGAATTAATAGCCAGCAGTCACCCTCAGAGAACGTCTGAGACAGTTTGATGTTGTAACTCTTTCAAAATGACCGCTTGGATGTGGAAATGTGACCTGATAAGACTTATAAGAAAGAGAGGAGAGCTGTAGGAAAAGCTCTTTATTTTTCTTCTCCAATGTCATTCCATTCTTTTGCAAGTCACTTATCAATAAAGAAGTCTTTACATAACACTCTTTAATCCAGAAAGTCATCTCTTTTAATTATAGGCTATATGATGATGGTGATGAAGTGAGTATTAAAAAATAAAAGTTTGTGTATTTGAATAGTTAATTGTCATTCTATTGGTTAGGGGAATCTGTCCGTGAAGAGCTCTCATTTCATCAGCCAGTGACTACTGTCAGAAAGCACCATGTGTTTTATTTATTTATTTTGTGATGTCAGTCAAATTGTAAGAATAGTTTTTTTCATTAAATGGATATCTACTTAAGAAACCAACCTCTTTCTGTATAATGCAGATTTATGCTGACAGAAGTAAAGCTTAATTAAATAGCAATTGATTCATGTAGACTTATTATTTTGTAGCTAACTTATTTAATATGATAGAAAGGGTACAAAGGGGTAGGAGTACATAAGTTTTACTTCTTCCTACTCCTTTTTGCATGTGTAAATAGAGGTCTTTAAGTACTGGAAATTATGGAGTTTTATTTTTTAACTTTTTTTTATTACTATTGTTTTATGATGTTTTATTTTATATCTATGTTCAAAATAAAAGATATCAAATCAAATCAAAAAATTCAAATGAAATGCTTTAGATTTAGTGTTCATCTGCCCAACACTTTGGTTCAGAATGAAGATATCTACTGGTTAGATATTCAAGTTCTCCAGTGAATGGGCCATAAAATAGACTGTACCACGAGTGGACATAGCATCAATGACATCACCCATTGGTTTGTGGACCGTCATTTTGAAGCCATCTTGAGTTTTTGCAACCGGATGAGATTTTTTTGACAAGATGATGGAGCTGGGGAGGATGACACGGCCAAACCAGGGTTCTATATGGTTGTAATGTCCATGCGCTAAGCTAACACTAAAGAGGGAAATTTGCCGATTTACAACCCTTCTGAAGCGAGTCATCCAGGAATTTTACCGGTGGTTATACACAGACCTCAGGGTATTGGCGCCATTCATCTGCATGTACGGCAGTACAGAAAATCGTAACTTCCTCTGCTAGCTAGCTAGCTTGGTTGGCAGAACGCTAAACAAGACATTTTAGGCGACCAAAATGTTCTATGCCAATATTTATGAGTTTAGGAGTTTAGGAAGTAATTCTTATAGCATAACAAATGCATTAACTATTCCCTCTAAAACCCGCTTTGACTTAATGCACACATATTTTTGCCCAACATTGCCGACTGAATGTGAACCGGCCGTTTGGAAAATCTGAGCTGAAGCGTTCTGTGAGCTGAGCGGACTAGAAATATCTCCCATTGCTAAGCATGGCAAGGCGTATCTAAGGCCCGTCCTATTTACTGGAGCAGTAAACAACGTTTGCATTGCTTAAGAACCTTATGGGATGGGAATAATTGTTACAGATATTAGTCAAACCCTCATGTGTTAGCAAGGAAACAGAGTTGTTTGAAAAAAACTTACTATATTTTGATTGGACAACGCATTAAAATATTACCCTTATCAGGTAATTAATGGGCTTTGTAGTCGTCCATTAATTCCTGATAATGGACCCCTCGTTGGGCATTAACCCTTACGTATGTCAGCCCAAAAGATGAGTAAAATATTTTATGTAAATGTTAATATTGGATGAGATGGGTTAACCCATAACATGGTTTTTCACACAGAGTGCCATGTTAATTCTCTCTTTGACGGACACTTTGAATCCTCCAGGGGCCAGTGAAATCTGTCTGTTTACAGCTGCAACAAAACCCTGGCTGAATAATAATGAGATCTGGACAGATACATTCAGAATTAATCATAATTAGCCTAAATGAAATCTTTCAAAATGTTGCATTGTGTCTCTCATTTCCTCCGTGCAACTAATCTCTCTCTCTCTCTCTCTCTCTCTCTCTCTCTCTCCTCCATCTGTTTTTGAGAAGGCAAAGCCATGAAGGAAAATAAAATCATTTGGCTGTCCTTAATGTGTTTTGATTTTCCCATTACCAACCCAGTCATTCTTCCTCACATGGGCATGAGCATAATTAGTGTCTTTCATCTGCATAAATTTGGCCTCTGAACCACAAGAATATCGATCAGGCTTGCAAGCACAGCCTCACCTGCAAATTATGAAGTCTGTAGTGGCAGCCTGAGGGAGTTTCTTTTCTTTTGTTAATCAGAAAGACGTAAAAAGTGTGAGCTCTGGCTTTCTGATCCTTTACTTGATCCTGTGTCTTGTCCGAGTGATACATTCACACCCGACTTGTCATTTCACAGCGGCACCACAGTTAGCATTGACAAATTTGGTTTTCATCATCTTTTCAGTATTCGTGCTGCACATTAGCCAGCATGGGATAATTGGTATCACCAAAAATATCTCTCTGCTATCTCCTTAAAACACTGAAGACATTTTAGATACAAGGCTGAATTAATCCTGTTACAAAGCCAATACATTTTTATGGGAAGATTTAAAGGTTTAAATGTCTATGAAACATCTGATATAATGTATATTTCAGTGACGGCACCCCATTCTCTTCTCTGCTTCTCTACGTAGTCAGCCGATTGATCTACCAACCCTTATAGAGCTGGCTCCGGTTTGCCTTGGACCAGCTCTTAGTTATGCTGTTATAGGTCTAGATTGCAGAGGGGACTTCCTTTGACACACTGAGCTCCTCTCTCCTCTCTCTTTCCATCTGTGTGCACTCATGCTCCAGAAATGCTTGTTACTAACTTAGCTCTGGGGAGCTTATTCCCCGGAGTCCTTATGTTTTCTCGCCTTAGTTTTCCTTGGATTGGGTTGGCACCTAAATCATGGTTGCAGCTGCTGCCGTGGTCCTGCTTGACGCCCTGCTGTGCCCTGCTACGCCCCCCAACGCCCCGCTACGCCCGGCTATGCCCTACTACACCCTGAACTGTTAACAACTATTATTTCTAGTTATACTGTAGTTCAACTATTTTTATTGTTACTATAATTACCACTGTTCATCACTCCAACTGCTAATATTATGAATCTTATTTCTCTATATTTGTGTATCTGTATGTGCCTGTGTCCCAACTGGCAGCGACAGATGCCGCCCACAAAAAGCCTGGGTCTGTCCAAGGTTTCTGCCTAAAAGGACGTTTTTCCTCACCACTGTTGCACTAAATGATTGCTCTTGGGGGGAATTGTTGGGTCTTTGTAAATTATAGAGTGTGGTCTAGACCTACTTTATCTGCAAAGTGTCTCGAGATAACTCTTGTTATGATTTGATACTATAAATAAAATGTAATTGAATTGAATAGAGAAGCTGAAGGTACATGCACAAATACATTGACTAACACAAGCTTACCAACACCATACTGTATGTATTTCAGAATCAGAACACCAACTCCTGTATATTACTTTTGCTCATCTCATAATAAAGAGTCATACTACGTCCTTGTACATTCAGCTGTTCTGTTTGTGAGGCTGTTTTATATCTGGAGTGGTGCTGGGTTTTTGTTTAGTTTCCTGTTTTATTTTATAGGGTCACTTCCCATGTGTCATGTCTAGTTTGATGTCTTGTGTCCGACACATACTGTATCAATAACAAGCTTAATAATAATAATAATAAATTGAATTTGTATAGCGCTTTTCAAGGACTCAAAGTTGCTTTACAGGGCAAGGTACAAAACAAAACAAGATTCAGGCACAGATGAAAAGGGAGGGGGGCTACGGATAGGCATAGGTGAAGAGATGGGTCTTGAGGTGCGGATCTCTTGGGGGAGGGAGTTACAGAGCCTGGCAGCTGCCCTGGAGAAGGCTCTGTCCCCAAACTGCGGAGGTTGGACTTTTGGATGCAGAGGAGACCGGCTGGTATGAGGGGGCCAGATGGTGGAGGGCTTTGTAGTTGAGGACCAGAATGTTGTAGGTGATCCGGTGGGAGATGCTTAAGGTAGTGTCTTTCAAGATATTACATAGAATTTACCTAGAGAAACTTGTGTTACAACGCTTCAAACTAGATATTGATTATATGCGTGATTTCTGTGGACTAGAAGAAAAGAGTATTTCCCATTTTCCCCACCGTATATATAGAATGTTCTGGATGGAGGTAGACACATTTAAAAAAGAAGATAAATGTTGAAATAAATACAGTATGTTTGATGTGATGCTATATTTTTGTCAAGATAAGATTGAAAATAGCATGATGAATATTATACAACTAATTATTATTTTGGGAAAATTCTATATCCATGAGAAAAAAAATTTCAGGAAACAAAGCCAACGTTCTTGCACTTTATTAATGAATTTCCGCAACATAGCACCATTTTAGTTAATGTTAAAAACAAAAAGCCATTAAGACCTTTAAGTTATTAGATGAATATAATAGCAAACTGATATAAAACATGCTCTGGCATTATGAAATGTAAATGTATTTTCTTTTTTGATTGTCTTTTCTTTTGTTCCTGTTTTGTAATGTCTATTCTATGTATCTGTGTGTACCTTTGTATATGATTTTTTGAACAATAAAGAATAAAAAAATGTCACCCTCTCGTTCCAACCCTCGTCTTGTGTATTTAGTCTGCGTGCTCCCTTTGTCTGGTGTCAAGAAGTTCTGCCTCTGCCTAGCGCTCTGTTTCCTAGTGTTCCTGTTTCTTTGGATTACTGCCTGTGTACTTGGACTGTAAGTCTATTTTTTAGACCACGCCATAAAATGACGTCATCACGGCTGTCGTTTCCGCGTTATTATGGAACCCACGCAACTTCGAGGCAATGCCCAGCCTTCAATGGCATTCACACACTACTATTGGCCATGGCGTCCATGCTTACGAAATGTAACGTAACCCGATTTGTTCAGGTCCTATGCCCTGACCAATCGGCTATCCTAACCTTAATCACTCGAGATCAATGCCTAACCCCAACCAATCGAGTTGCTTCGTAGGGCGGGACTTGCCTATAAGTTACGTGGGATCCATAATCGCTGTCGCGGCGCATGGTCGTGCACCTATGAATTCTTGTAACTACACGCCCACTGCGAGCACCGCGCTTTCAATTCAACACTGTCGGCTGGGAACAGACACAGGGAGTCAAACAGCCTTAAATATGTGGTCAGAGAAGAGACACCACACTGGGAAAAGAAGAAACATTTTGCTGGAGAGTGTGAAAAAACACGAGAGAACAGCTTGATGGAAAGAGTGTACTTAAGGGTGTCAGACAGTCGTTTTGATTTTGAGATAAACACCGGTCACGTTAATGACGAGAGGAGATAAATGTAATGTTTGGCAGTACGTCGGTGTTTAACACGGATGTATTTACTACTGTTGCCAGGCAGCCTGCTTTCCTTTACTTCTGGTCTTTTCTTCTCTACTTTTTGCTTTCTCAGATTATTTTGTCTGTACGCCCTTTGGTGTTTCGGAGAATACTGCAACAAACAATGCATTGAGCATAAACGTCTCCGTGCATGCTCGTAGCATGTTCGCCATCTATATACCCGACGCTTTAGGGGGAAAAAACCTAAACAATGAAGCCAATGCAGAAGTGCCAAAAATGCAGTTCATAGAGTGGCTACTTGAGGAAATCAATCCCCATTGACCCCCGTATTAAAATGGCCAAATTTACAGTAGAATTAAACATGTTTACAGCCTGCTACAAAAAAAAGGGTTTTGGTCTCTAAAGGGCAACACAATTTTCCCTCCAATCATGCGCCACCAATATTTTTGGATTGGCACTGCTAAGATGGTGACAGCCGGAACCACCGTGAGCCGCCTACTTTGAGCTTCATTTTGGCTCTTCAGAAACCTATGGGTGACATTACAGTAGTCTATATTGACAATATTTCATTTCGGGGATTGGTGCTGCTGGATGTCCCTCATTTTGGCCAGATGTCCCTCACCTTCCGTTTTCATTGTTTTCATGCATTCCATTAGTTACTATTTGCTGTTTTTTCTTATTCGTTTCTGCCACTTGTCTTCTGTGGAGGGATTGAAAAGTACAACCACAAAGTAAGCTACTACATCTATAAACCGACAACAAATGTGTCAGCTGAGGAACAGCATGCTTTTCGCCAGTGGACACTAGGGGGAATAATTTCCATAATCAACATGATATGAGTACTATGTCTTAACCCTGAGACAGACTTGGTCTACATCTTGTGAACTCCACTGCTCTAGTAGTTGTTGTAATGCTGTTAAACAGTGTAGCCTGGGAGGCATGACTACATGTTACCAAGAGTTTAGAGAGATCATAATATTAATTGCTTCGTTCAGAGTGAGTTGGAGTTGGAGTTGATCCTAACATCTGTCTGCCCCCGAGTATCTGGAATGAAGTCTACAAAAAGGAATTGGGGAACTTGTCAACTTTTAAATGCAAGTAGCAACAAGTGCAGAGAATGTGTGCCAACAAATGTATCACAGACTAGTGAAATGTCTTACTTGTAGCCCGCTGAACATTAAAACAGTATGTTTTAAATGATCTGATATCATGTTGTGATAACATTTTTAATAGTATAACTACAGATAAATGCATGTTTTTAAATTTATTTAGTTACAATAATGCAGCTACACACAAAAGTCCAATGATTGGACTGACAGCATGAGATCTGACTCAAACCATCACCATTTGATGGGGGCCGACCTATCAAGAACATATAACATTTGCCGGGCTTTTTTAAAGCAGAAAGACGTGAAAAGAAAGTACCGTAAACAAGACACAGCGTCAGTTTGTCACATCCGTGCTTGTAAAGGCTGCCACCGAGGAATCCCTTAGTAGGAGCATAAGTACTGGGCTGGAACCCTCACCTCCACCATCAATAAGTGCGTTGTGTGGTTTGTCAAAAATGTTTATCACCTCCTTTCCTGAATTACTGAACCCACTTCAATTTGCTGACAGGCCAAATGGATCAACTGACAATGCCATCTCCCTGGCCCTCCACACTGCTCTCTCCCACCTGGACCAGAGGAACCATGAGAATGTTGTTCATAGACTATAGTTCAGCACTCAACACCATTGTGCCCTCCAAGCTGGTCACCAAGCTCAGAGACCTGGGACTCAACACCGTGTTTGGATTCCACCAGGTGAAGCTGTGTCACGTTCCGGCTGTGCCGTGGTTTTGTTCTGTCGTCCGCCATGCATCATACCACACCGGGAGACTCTGAGAAGTGGGGCATTTTGCCTGCCCGACTCCCAGATTTAGTTGTTTTAGTTATTTTTCATAGATATTTCTGCTTCTACTGTAAAAGTAAGTAGTCTACATGGTTAAATGGTTTATGGTTCCATTTAGTCCAGTTATGAAAGACACAGATCAAAGATTTGTGGCTGTGTTTCAGTTGTTAAAGCAGTGTAGTGATGTGATATACAATTGGGAGTTTCCGGAAGGTGTTTATTTTGAAAATTGACCAAATGCTCTAGCCTTTCCAATTTCTGCCTGGTCTGTTGATTGCCCTGCGGCTCGGCCATAAGTAGACCTGGGGTGTTGTATAAAAATTAACTTGGTGTAAGAATGTGCGGGCCATTGCGCAGCTTCGGGTTCCTCTGCAGAGAGAGTCATCAGCTTTGGGTTCCTCTGCAGAGAGAGTCATTAGCTTTGGGTTCCTCTGCAGAGAGAGTCATTAGCTTTGGGTTCCTCTGCAGAGAGAGTCAGCAGCTTTGGGTTCCTCTGCAGAGAGAGTCAGCAGCTTCTGGTTCCTCTGCAGAGAGAGTTAGCAGCTTCGGGTTCCCCTGCGGAGAGAGCCGACATCTTCTCAAAATAAAAAACCGAATAACAATAGTTGGAATGCTGCTGAATCAGCATTCCCACTAATTACGCATTGGTTTGGGCATCTGGCAAGGATGCCCCCAGGCACGTTCAGCTGGAAGGAGGCCTCGGGGAAGACCCAGGACTAGGCGGAGGGACTTTTTTTCCACCCTGGCCTGGGATCGCCTCAGGATTCCCCAGTCAGAGCTGGTTAATGTAGCTCGGAAAAGGGAAGTTTGGGGTCCCCTGCCGGAGCTGCTGTCCCATGACTCGACCCCGGATAAGCGGATGACGATGGATGGATGGATAGATACGCATATACTTTTACTACATTCCTGTTTACATTTAGTTTATTTATTTTGCAATTACTGTAAACCTGTCCACCACATTTATTGCATATGACAATAAAGACATTGAACTTGGAAATCGGAAGTTGTCTGCTCTGATGAATTACAGTTCCAACTGTTGGAATTACATCCACAATGGTTGTTTTTTTTAATCAACAATAGGTTGTTTAGCTAAACAATGATTTTTCTCAAGTTCCTAAAGTCTACAGTACCATTTAAGCCAATTTAAAGTTTGAAGGTAAGACATAATTGAAGTGACATCTCCCTCATTGGAAAACTTCCAAAGTGCATTTGAAAAACATGAGCCAGAACCATCTGTCATTATCGCTAGATTCTCTTATCGGTATCCAGACTCATGATCTATTTTGAAAACATGTCATTAAAACTTAAATAAAAGAATGAGAAGTGGAGGAATGGAGGAATCAGATTAGAAAAGTGAACTGAGTTGTGACACAGGCAGTTTCCTTCCTCACACCAGCAGCACAGAGACCATTGTCGGCTGAATAACAATCATATCTTGGGTTGAAACAGAATGCACTATTGTGTGCTTCCAGGAGAAAGTAACCTTTTGAAAGGCTTTTCTTAAGAAGCAGCTTTACACCAAGCATGCTGACACGGTGTGAAAGGTGTCTCTTTCACACCATGTCGGCATGCTTGGTGTTGGGATGAGACTTGACGGGTAAAAGCTTTTGGGACCAACGGGACTGGAGAATCTACAGGGATGTACCTCTCTGATGTGGGGAAGTGGCACTTGGAAAAAAAAAAACAGGCTGTGTATGGTATTGATTGCACATCATTCTCTCTACCTCCTGCCCAGCCTTTGTTACTTGGAACATCACAGGGGCCACAAGCGGGAAGAGAAAAATGGAGGGAAATCATAGCATTAAGTCCTTATACCCTCCAACACCACAACACCATCTGGCAAAAATTCAGGGTTTTCAGAAGCCTGTGCCGAAAAAAATAACAGGTGAAGTAACAGGGATGGTATATTCTCACGTAGAATGTATTTATTTCCAGCTTGTGGCTGCTGAGCAGCTGGATTACTATTATGCTTCACAGTAGAGGTTTCCATGTGAATGAACAGAAAGTTCCTACACTAAGCCCTGTTATTGATGAGGAGGGATCAATAGTGAGCTGTATGTGCTTGTCAGAATATATAAATATGGATGAATTATGGATATATCCAGTATTTAATATTGGCAGGCTGGTATTATTCTGTGTATTTCATATTGTCAACAAATGACGTGAAAAGACCAAAGCTGTCTCTCAATACTTTCCAACATTCCTAAGCCCATTTATTTCTACTGAAAACGTCAATCTTTAACATGCGTATAGGATGTGTGTGGCGGCCTGGGGGTTAAAGATTTTTCATTTTTCAAGTCAGTCTTAAAACAATTTGTAGTAAATTAATGCACCTTGACTTACGTATTTACATGCACTGTAGCTACCTGTAGTATGTACAGTATGACCTGTGTACTACTAGCTAATCACTTCCTAACAACATGCTGTTCATTTTAACAAGATGTTGCCCATTGGTGTGTTTTTGGAAAAAGATTTATCAGGCTGTGGTTTGGATGTTTATTGGGATTTATTGATTAAAAAAATACAGACTATCACCAGCCTTAAAGGTGCACTATGAGTTCCTGCATGGTCACTTCTGTTGACATTCCAAGTAAATTTCAAACAAGGCAGAGCAAGCTCGCCCCTCCCCCCCTTGTTTCCGTAACTGTCATGACTAACTGTCACTAACCCCCTCCCCCAACCATCTTGTCCGTGATTGGCTGGAACGTGGTTTGTTGTGTTTAGGTGCACAGCCTGTGCCCCTAGTGTTTGTTTGACATTTACGACCCCTGTGTTGTCTCCCGAGACAGGGCTTTTTCACGGTGTGTTCAGGGGGCCAGGCAGCTAGCGGAACAAGGAGAGATGCCTACGGTTTGAGACAAAAATGAAATTGTGCTGAAACCACGCAGGAACTCATAGTGCACCTTTAACCTTTAATCAATTAGTAGTTTTTTTAAAGACAGAAAATACAGATTACTTTGTTGCTGCATTATGACATCACAATCACTATATTTGACTACAATATCCCTAAAAGCATGTTTTGGGTGTATTTATATCAATATAGGGGTAATACTCAGGTGTCCACTTGTATATAAATTATGTGAAAATGTACCCCAGCACATACAGCAATGATATGCGACGTTCCCAAACTGCGACACATCTGAGAGTAACTTTTTTCATGTAAAAGATGAATATTTCAATTGATATTCCAAATATATGTAAGACTGTGTGGAGCTAATTCTCTGCTTTGGTAGGACAGGCACTCATACTGACACACACACACACACACACACACACACACACACACACACACACACACACACACAGACACACACTCACATTTTGTATGAAATGAGCAGATTGAAATCACCTGGCAGGAGAACATGCTGTGTGCTCTTCTTTCTACAGTCACATGCACAGTCACTGTGAGGCTGAAACTGACTCCCAATCAGTGTTCCATTTAACATGAACAACATTTCAATACCAAAACATGAGCCATTTGTTTTCTGCAGTGCGCGGTTTTCATCATTCACCTGTGCCCCCGCCTGCCTGTGCGCGCATCTCGTACATGCGCCCGCGGCCGCGCGCGTCGCTCCTCCTTGTGAATCCTAAATAGCGCGCCGATCCGCAGAGCTGGATGGCATCGCAGGGTGTCCGGTGCCAGACTGGAGCAAAGACCACTATAGGAGCCGTTAGCGCGGATACAACTGCCCGCGGACCTGGGAGTACACCATCCCTTTATCACTATTAAATCACTGTTCTTTTATTATCAACGTTTCATTCCTATGACGACATTTGGCATTTTTTGTTTACCAAGTTGGATTGCTTTCGTGAACTTCTACTACCTAGCCTACTTTTAGTTATCAACACAGAGTCTGTTTCAGGACAGATATTCTCTGGTGCGTCAAAGCTGCTCGCTTCCGAGTTTCCTGCGTCCTTTTTTTTATGTGCAGGGAATTTGTCTCCAGTCGCTGTAAGTGTGTTATTTTTTTTAAATTTATTTTCCTCTCATTAACACACGTTCCCACATTCAGTCTTCTGTCTGCACGGAACGCTTTGAACTGTGCGGGATCCGTGGTTTAGTTGAGCTGTGCCCTGCCCTGTGTGTGTGTGTATGTGTGTGTGTGTGTGTGTGTGTGTGTGTGTGTGTGTGTGTGTGCGTGTGCGTGTGTGTGTGTGTGTGTGTGTGCGTGTGTGTGTGTGTGTGTGGGATGGCGAGCGGAGTAACCCTGCATCAAGCTCAACACAGTTAGCCACAACGTGACCGGAAACTATGTTTAGCCTGCGTTTCCAAAGTAAAAGCCCAGATGAAAGACAAACAACGATTTAATATGAATGTGCTCGGATGAATAATAAGGTGCATGACGGTGTCAAATATCGTAAGATGAATCAAAGATTCAAAATCCTTTATTAATCCCACAACAGGGGAATTCACACTATTGCAGCAGCAAAATGGATGAGGGGGGTGTACAAGACACTCTAAAGATAAACAATAAATAAATAATGTATGTAAATAATGTCAATAAACATAATCACGTTATGCGTCCATGAGTAGCCTAGTAAGCCAAAATCAATGGAAGTCTTGAATTATCGAATACAAAATGAAGGACAGAAGTAGCCAATCGTAGACCCTGAGTCGCTTTAAACCGGGGGTGTCAAACTCGTATTAGTTCATGGGCCACATACCCCTAATTTGATCTCAAGTGGGCCAGACCAGCGTTCTGAGGCCATTGTAGGAAGTAAACAATAATGTTACGGACCCGGGAGAGAGGGTTAATATTCCGAGAAGAAACCCTAAGATTAAAGTCGTACATTTACGGAAAAGGAACTTGGCTATTTTTTTAACACTTTGCAAAGTCATCCGGTGGGCCTGATTGAACCCTTTGGTGGGCCGGTTCTGTCCCACGGGCCGTATGTTTGACACCCCTGCTTTAAACTATCCCCTATATAGAGTAGCCTATGTTTAATGTTTTTCTTTGCACCTTTTACTTTCACTCTCTTTTTGGACCTTTTTCACAGCAGACATTTTTGACTTGTCATAGTAGGAAAAGTACGGCTGGTTGATAACCTTAACGATGGCTCAGTTCCATCAAGTGTCCCAGTGAGCTACTTCAGTGAGTCAGCATACACAATACCAGGGCCTCTCCTAAGTGGAACGCAGCCATCAATACACCTTTATACAATACACACATTTAAATACACCTGTGCTTTTCCTTTCTATGACATGTCAACCTGTCTGCCGTGAAACAGGTCTATAGAATGCACGGCCAACACGCCAAAGCTTTTATTCTGACAGTCCACACAGGAAGTCTTGTGTATTATTCCGTGCAACTTGACGCCTGTCCCTTGCACCGACTGTAGATCGGAGTCTCACCACCTGGCGATGCGAGTTTCGGAGTTGTGAGGCGTCTCCAGGTGTTAGTCTGATCCCACGACCGCTGCCTCACGCCTCATTAATCCAAGCTTTGTGTTTCCTCTCTCTCTCTTTCCACACAGAGATTATTTCCCCGACACGAGAATGTGTGACTTTCCGTGCTGAGAGCTGTGTGAAGCAGCGCCGGATGGATGGACGGATGTACGAGTCCGATCTGGGGCGCACTGGAATAACACAGTGAACTGACGTGTGGGGGGGGCGGAAATCGGCGTTCTGCTCGGCTCTTGTCTGGAGTTCATCCTTTTCTTTTTCTCAGTTTTTCTTCCGCCATCTCTGGAATTGTTACATGTAGTTGTGGGAACGTGCAGCCTTTTTTTTCCTTCTCCAAAGGCTTTGATCACCTGCTATGTGTGTGGTGTGGAAACTACCTGGTGGAAGGTGTACAGCGGGATCCAGTGTGAGAGAACAGGACATCTGCAACTGACGGAGCTCCGTTCCTTCTTTATTTTCTCTTTCTAATCCGTGCGTAATGTACGTGGAATGACAGAGGATGGATATAATTTGGGAAATATTGATCATTCTTCAAGCCAATTTCATTGTCTGCATATCAGGTGAGTTATGGGCGTCATTGGTGTCTTTTAGGGCAGGTGCATCCGATACACGAATCGGATGCACCCCCCTGAAATTCTGGGAGATGAGTGCGGATGAGTATGGTTTGAGGGAAGAAAAAAAAATCCTGTATTAGTCCTTGGTTATAGATCCTTTAGCAGTGTATGTGTGTGTGTGTGTGTGTGTGTGTGTGTGTGTGTGTGTGTGTGTGTGTGTGTGTGAGTGACTGACTCAAGACGGTAGCCTTCAGTACTGGATGCGCAGGCTTCTGACGCACGCATGACATGGGTGGGCTTAACGCAAACCACAATGAACATGATGGATTCCTTTTTTTATCATTTATGTTTCGTGTTGACTAGAGTGCCCTCTCCCCTGTCCTGTCCGTCATTGTGAAGTCTCTGAGCGCTCCAGAAACAATTCAGTCAGAGTTATTATCATATAAAGCAGTTGTGCGCACCAGTAAGCGCCGCTCGGCCGGGCACTCTGAGCTGTGCTGAGCGGACGCGGCGGCCGTAGGTCGTGCTGTTTATTACAGCTCTGTGTGCGCTGTGCAGGCACATGCGTCCGAGCCATCAGCGCTTATCAATGGGGGCAATGCATTCCCTCACTTTACTGTGTCTCAGCGGACCTTGCCTTTTGCAATAGACCGATATTACACCGTGCTCCTGTTAGTGTTTCAATTATTAATCTAAAAGGCATTCTAGTCTTATAATGAAAACATGTGACGAAATCACAATGTCACCTCTTTCCACTGTATTGTGCAAATGTGTGCAAGACTTTCTTTTTTTATTTTTTTTAAATCAAGGCAGATATTAGTGGATTAATCCTGACGCACGGGCTTCATTTTGGATGGAGTTGCAGATAGACCATCAGAGTGTTGAATGAAACAAATGATCACACCGAATAGAGACTCTCCCAAAATATATGTCTCTTTTTTTTTTCTTTTTTTTTTTTTTACATCCCTCCTTGCAAGAGACATCAATCTGCGAATTTACTATAACTGGTGCGTAATCCACTGTGTTTACGCATTACGCACGCCACCCTTTTTCACTTTTATTTATTCGGGGGGAGGGGGGGCGCGTACACTGAGAGTAATGCTCTCTTTTTCAGAAACGCCCTGATCCCATCCACACAGTTACACATTCACCTTCACTCTTAGAAATATCTGTGTATTAACACTTGTATGACTGTATATTTTAACAGAAAGTGTCCATAGAACGAGATTCACAGTTGTATTTTTGTTTTGTTTGTTCACATTTCGAATTGCTTAACTTATGCTCCGACAACTTTTGCTTTTTAAGACATTTTTGAAGGATTTTTTTCAGATATTTTTCACTTATTTCGACATTTTCTTTCATTTTCAGAGGTTTACTAACTGAACAGCTTTGTGTGAGAGAACTTTAAACAGTCCAAACAGAAAATGTTCTGTATTTGAACTGTAGCTACACACATAATTCTATTTTTAATTACGGGTGCAAAAGTCTGGGTAATGAGCTGCCAGAAGTTTTCCTGTTATTTTACGGATTGATTTCTTAGAGTCTGGAAGCTGCCCAGTGCAACCACAGTCTGATCTGCTGCCTGGGGTTAAGGGCCTTGCTCAAAGGCACCTCAGGGGTGGTGATGATGGAAGGGCAACCGCCCAGATTTATTGACATGCTTTGATTTCATCGGAAAAGTCAAATATCCAAAAAATGTCGGAAAAAGTGACAAAAACATTGAAAAGAGCACCAGGAATGTCGGGAAATAGTGGCAAAAATGGCAAAAGAAACTAAAACAAACATGAAAAAACGTCTGGGGGAAAAAAGCGCTAAAAAATGTCGTAAAAAGTGACAAAAACGTCAAAAATAGCGCCAATTTGTTAGAAACAAAAAATCTAAAAAAAAAGCATCAATCATTGAAAAAAGCCCACAAAATGTTGGAAATAGCGCCAAAGTTTTAGAAAAAAATCCCCCAAAACATCTACAAAAAAAACGTCAAACGTTGAAAAAATCCCCCAGAATGTCAGAAAAAGCGACAAAAACTAGTCTGGCCAAATGTATTGTGACCCTATGTTGATGTGCGGGCCGGATCAAAGTTTGGGAGGGGCCGGATTTGGCTCGCGTGTTTAAGGCCATCACTCCGCCAAAAACAAATCTTAAAGTGCTCATATTATGCTCATTTTCAGGTTCATAATTGTATTTAGAGGTTATAGCAGAATAGGTTTACGTGGTTTCATTTTCAGAAAACACCATATTTTTGTTGTACTGCACATTGCTGCAGCTCCTCTTTTCACCCTGTGTGTTGAGCTCTCTGCTTTAGCTACAGAGTGAGGCATCGCACTTCTGTTCCATCTTCATGCTCAGTACCTAGGTAAGGACTACTAGCCAGTCAGAAGCAGAGTATGAGGGCGTGTCCTGACAGTACCTAGGTAAGGACTACTAGCCAGTCAGAAGCAGAGTATGAGGGCGTGCCCTGACAGTACCTAGGTAAGGACTACTAGCCAGTCAGAAGCAGAGTATGAGGGCGTGCCCTGACAGTACCTAGGTAAGGACTACTAGCCAGTCAGAAGCAGAGTATGAGGGCGTGCCCTGACAGTAGCTAGGTAAGGACTACTAGCCAGTCAGAAGCAGAGTATGAGGGCGTGACCTGACAGTACCTAGGTAAGGACTACTAGCCAGTCAGAAGCAGAGTATTAGGGCGTGCCCTGACAGTACCTAGGTAAGGACTACTAGCCAGTCAGAAGCAGAGTATGAGGGCGTGCCCTGACAGTACCTAGGTAAGGACTACTAGCCAGTCAGAAGCAGAGTATGAGGGCGTGCCCTGACAGTAGCTAGGTAAGGATTACTAGCCAGTCAGAAGCAGAGTATGAGGGCGTGACCTGACAGTACCTAGGTAAGGACTACTAGCCAGTCAGAAGCAGAGTATGAGGGCGTGCCCTGACAGTACCTAGGTAAGGACTACTAGCCAGTCAGAAGCAGAGTATGAGGGCGTGCCCTGACAGTACCTAGGTAAGGATTACTAGCCAGTCAGAAGCAGAGTATGAGGGCGTGACCTGACAGTACCTAGGTAAGGACTACTAGCCAGTCAGAAGCAGAGTATGAGGGCGTGCCCTGACAGTACCTAGGTAAGGACTACTAGCCAGTCAGAAGCAGAGTATGAGGGCGTGCCCTGACAGTAGCTAGGTAAGGATTACTAGCCAGTCAGAAGCAGAGTATGAGGGCGTGACCTGACAGTACCTAGGTAAGGACTACTAGCCAGTCAGAAGCAGAGTATTAGGGCGTGCCCTGACAGTACCTAGGTAAGGACTACTAGCCAGTCAGAAGCAGAGTATGAGGGCGTGCCCTGACAGTACCTAGGTAAGGACTACTAGCCAGTCAGAAGCAGAGTATGAGGGCGTGCCCTGACAGTACCTAGGTAAGGACTACTAGCCAGTCAGAAGCAGAGTATGAGGGCGTGCCCTGACAGTACCTAGGTAAGGACTACTAGCCAGTCAGAAGCAGAGTATGAGGGCGTGCCCTGACAGTACCTAGGTAAGGACTACTAGCCAGTCAGAAGCAGAGTATGAGGGCGTGCCCTGACAGTACCTAGGTAAGGACTACTAGCCAGTCAGAAGCAGAGTATGAGGGCGTGCCCTGACAGTACCTAGGTAAGGACTACTAGCCAGTCAGAAGCAGAGTATGAGGGCGTGCCCTGACAGTACCTAGGTAAGGACTACTAGCCAGTCAGAAGCAGAGTATGAGGGCGTGCCACGCTAGCAGCTAGGCGAGCATTATAACGTGTTACAAAGTGACCACATTTGTCACTGAAGTAAAGGCTGGACTACAATAGAGCTGTTTGGAGCAGTTTGTGAACAGTGTTTTCTGTTGGAGATGGTAAGTCCCTTTGGGGTGAACTTTGGGCTTTTTCACTTTGTAAACCTATAACATGCACAAAAAAGATATATAACACAATAAAGGAAAGGGGAAAAGCCAAAAAGCATAATATGAGCACTTTAAACTTTCCCTAATCTTAACCCTTATGTCTCTGTCCCCAGGCCTCCAGGTTGTCAGAGAGGTCCAGAGGATTATGTCATGTTTATACCAGCCTGCGTCAGTTGCTTAGACCCACCCAACTGTTTGGATTGATTTTTTTCTCCTTTATGAATATGTTTTAATTGAGGTCCGCCAACCAAGTTTTTTTTTCATTTCCTTTTCCTTTGAGGTGGGTAGATGTAATCGATTTAATGGATAAGAACACAGGAGAGGTATATAGAAGCTTTTGCTTCAGCCTAACCCTTTCAGTCACTGTTTGAGTTTACACTGTGATATGTGTATAATTATTGTTTTTATGATGACTGAATACAACTACTACTATATTTCAGAGAGAAATATTGTACTTTTTACTCCACTACATTCATCTGACAGCTTTAGTTACTAGTTACTTTACACATTAAGATTTCTGCACACAAAACAACATTTTCCTGATTATACTTACAGACTTTTACATAAGTAACATTTTCAATGCAGGACTTTTACTTGTAACAGAGTATTGTTTCAGTGTGGTATTAGTACTTTTACTGCAGTAAAGGATGTGAATATTTCTTCCATTGGTGAGCAGTCACGATGCATGGTGGCCCAATGGTTAGCACTGTGGCCTCACAGCAACAAGGTTCTAGGTTTGATTCCAGGTCGTTCCGGGCCTTTCTGTGTGGAGTTTGTATGTTCACCCCCATGTTTGCGTGGGTTTCCTTCAGGTGCTCCGGTTTCCCCCACCATCAAAACAACATGTACTAGGTTCTCCAGTCAGTGGCTCAGATCAGATCTGGAGTTGGTCCCCGGGTGCTGTAAATGGCTGCCCACTGCTCTGATAATAAAGTACCTTTATGTTGCATTCATACCTTTTTAAAATAGATATCGCAATATCAGCTGGCCCAATATATACATCGTGAAAGGCTGCAACATACATATCGCGATAGACACTCAGTTTTTTGTGTTAGTTGAAAGAAAATATCAGCAGAAAAGTGCTTTAAAATGTAACTGTCACTCTCTTTTTAGTGGCGCCTTCATTTTATATTCAATTCAATGAAAATCCGCGTTGCTATTCCATCCGGTAGATACCGGGCATCGGTGCCATATTAGCACCGGATTTTAACATACGCGTTAACATGAACAGAAAATGCTTTGCCTATAGCTATCTTTTCACGGAAAGAGGTCTCACAACAGCTGAAATGTTGTGTCGCGCACGAACGTAGTGTTTAAACTTTACGGAGACATCCAAATAAAATATTGACTTCTTTTGAAATAAGATTTTCCAGTTTTGTAAGTTTTAATTTGTTTTTATATATTAAGAAAAACACAAATATTGAAATTTGGTGGTTGCCAAACCAGAGGCCACGAAATGGTTCCCAATTGACTCAATCTGGCAACCCGGCAACCGTTACTGTCGAGCCCTGCTGATGAGATTTACTCCTCAGGTACTGAAATTGGGTATCAAATCATAACAAGAGTTATTTCCAGACACTTTACAGATAGAGTAGGTCTAGACCACACTCTATAATTTACAAGGACCCAACAATTCCAGTAATTCCCCCAAGAGCAAGCATTTAATGTGACAGTGGCGAGGAAAAACTCCCTTTTAGGAAGAAACCTCAGACAGACCCAGGCTCTTGGTAGGCGGTGTCTGACGGTGCCGGTTGGGGGTGTGATGAACAGTGGCAATAACAGTCACAATAAAGATAATGGAACAGTGACTAGAAATAGTAGTTGTTGTAGTTCATGGCGTAGCAGGGCACTGCAGGGCGTTATAGGACGTAGCAGGGCACAGCAGAGCATAGCAGGGCGTAGCAGGGCACAGCAGAGCATAGCAGGGCGTAGCAGGGCACTGCAGGGCACCGCAGAGCGTAGCAGGGTGGAACAGGGCATAGCAGGGCGTGCAGCAGGACCACGGCGACAGCTGCAACCATGATTTTGGTGCCACCCTAATGCTGGGTAAAAAAAAAAAAATAAGGACTCCGGGGAATAAGCTCCCCAGAGCTAGGTTAGTAACAAGCATTTCTGGGACATTTCAGGATGCACACAAATGGAAAGAGAGAGGAGAGAGAAGCTCAGTGTGTCAAAGGAAGTCCCCCGGCAGTCTAAAACTATAACAGCATAATTAAGAGAGACGGGTTAAGGAGAGGAGCCTGGTCTGGCTAGAACTCTCTACTTTATTATATTATATTATCGATTATATGGTAAATGAATCTGACGACTATGACGAGAAGCAGGTGGGCTGGGCTAGGCGGACGCTGCAACGCCTCACTCCCTAACTATAAGCTTTATCGAAGAGGAGAGTTTTAAGTTTACTCTTAAAAGTGGTGACGGTGCCTGTAGTCCTGTCTCTTTTTACCTTTTATTCCTTCAGCTTTGCCCTCCTCGTTCTTAGCTGTATATTTCATTTAAGTCAGGCTAATTGAGAGCAATGCAAACGTTTTTAATTCCCAAATCTTTTAACCCTACTTTTAAAAATGCAGCAGGTTGCAGGGAACCTTGTACAATTGTAGAATCCAAATTGACATTGACTCGGAAATTGAATCGGAGATGGTAATGGATTGAGGAAATCAGTGGCGATACCCAGCCCTATAAGGGACTTGTGTGTACTTGCGTTAACCAGGAGTAGCAGTACGCAAAAAAAAAGTACAAGTTATAATGTGGACACATAGACATGCTGCTACTTTACATGCTCAACATCACAAAAACACTGTCATGTTTGTGTCATGTGTCCTTTGTACTTATGTGAGTCACATTTTACAGTGAAATGTCTTCCTTTGGTGATGCTTTGGATGTTCTCATCCATATCTGACTGGATGGATCAGCCAGTTGTTATCATGTAGCTTGACGTCAGGTTAAACTACATAAATCTCCAGGCATGATAATGCAGCTGAACCAGACTTCGAGGCAGGCTATTATCTTGCACAGTTGAGCATGGATCGTGGACATGAAAGTCTCCTCAGAGCCAAGACTCTTAATCTGTGATGTAATCAAGAGGCAAAGCATGGCATCGCTCCAACGACAGTGAACACGAGACTGACTCTGTGGGCGCTCTGTGCGACAACACCCTTAGGTGATCTTCTGAACAGAATGAGCTACAATCCATATTTTAAAACCGGGGGTTCAAAGTCTGATACTGTGGCCAGCCAGCCGTCAGACAAAATCCAAAACATGTCCCATCACTGACATATCACAATCAGAATCAACTTTATTGGCCAATTATGTGAACACATACAAGGAATGTGACTCAATGTACTAAGGACATAAAGGTTTAAATAAAAATACATTGTTTCCCACACATAGACTAATGTGTGGCGGTGCGCCGCACTATCAACACCGCCCGCCGCACATTGCGTTTCGTTATAACATTTTTTTAACGCTATTTAAAACACGTTCAGCTGCATTTCCTTTCCCTGCTCTCCTCCGTCTCTCTGTCACTTGTGTCTCGTTCACATACACACACACACACACACACACACACACAGCTCCTCCCATCGTGCGATGTTTTTAGCCTCAAACGTCGCCTTCCAGGCAGCGCGGCAATGGTTATGTTTAGTGTTTTGTTTTGTTTATTGTGGGTACTGCAGGTTTTTCCGTAAGATCGCAAAGAAAACCTGTTTTTCTTAAAACCGGGTGGATTTTATACGGACTTCTAGCTTCTACAGGAGCAGAAACCTTCGTTACACAAGCTCACAGCTCGGGTTCAGTCTACCTCGGATGGTTTAGACATTATGGCTGATAATCAAAATCCTTATGGAGAAAATAAATGACATTTTTACTTCCGGAACCACTGTTGTAGCCTAGAAATCTAGACGCACCCTAGCGGCAGCAAATATAATTTGTAGCCAGGGTCAGTCTAGCAACTCTCCGTTGGATTGCGAGCTGGAAAAACCAAATTCTGGTCAGGCCAATCACATCGTGTATAGAGTCGGTGAGCTGGCTTAACATAATGACGGCAGAGTTGGACGGATCCGCGTGAATTCACTGCTACTTGAAAATAAAGAAGATGGCTGCTGCTGCTGGCGAATAGCGGTCTTTCGAATCGGCTTTGGCCGCGACTCTGGAAGACTTGGAGTTAAGCACTGAAGTCATTCTTAAAAAAGGAAGATGTGTTCGGAGTTTTGCCGACCGGATACTGCAAAAGTTTAATCTATCAGCTAGCGTTGCTCTGGTTGGCTATGAGTGCAGAGGGATTTTGAAAGACAACCGTTTATCCCGCCCCTCGGATTGAGCCCTGCCAATGGGGAGTTCCCAGACCCAACATCTGGATGTTGAGCAAGGTTAATCCATCGCTCGAGGAGTAAAGGGACTAGTATCACACATGCCTTATTTTTTTGGGGGTGGGGGAAAAAAATAATGCTACACACGTGCACACACAGAGAATGAGCTGCTAAATGATTTTCGGTCCATGGAGTTAATATCCACGACGTTCCACTTCCGGGATTGGTCCGTTCTAAACTCCGGTGGATTTCTGAGGACTATGGTTAACTGCTCCTCAGATCTCTGCAGGGTAAATCCAGACAGCTAGCTAGACTATCTGTCCAATCTGAGTTTTCTGTTGCACGACTAAAACTTCTTTTGAACGTACACATGTTCAACCAAAACAAGTTCCTTTCCGAGGCTATTTTGCAGCGGCTCCGTGCAGCGCTTAGCCCCGCCCAAGACGATTGTGATTGGTTTAAAGAAATGCCAATAAACCAGAGCAGGTTTTTCTCCCATCCTGGAATGTTGTGTGGACTAGCCAAACCCCAATGCGAGACTAACCCTGGCTTGCTGTGCCACAAACCAAATCCACCTCCATTGTATTGGGTTGGAGGCAGAACGCCTGAGGTCAGAGGTCAGGTGGTCTGTGGAGTTTTCACTGTAAAATTTGCCCTGACTGTAAATGAACCAGTGAAGCAAAGATGGTGGTTGTAGTCCTTTGTTTATCTAAGTTTGTTCATCATTAATTTGAGTGAGTGTTTGGTTCCTTTGATTACAGGAAACACTGGGGTTTATGGGAAATGATGGGAAGTAATTGTCTTGGCTGTGGTGTCATTTCATTGTGGATTGCTAATTATAACACATTGTTTCATGGTTAATAGACAATGGAGCTTTGATGTTACACGGGCTACATATAGAACATATGAATCTAAACCTTAGGGGTGCACGATTAAGAAAATGTCACGATACGATCAACTTTTAGGCTCAAGATTCGATTGAAAAACGATTCTCGATTAGTTACTTTTCCCATGTGATTGCAGTAGACATGCAGTTCATGCAATTTAAAAAAATAAATAATTGTATTAGCAAATATGAATCGATTTTTGGAATTCTATGAATCGATTTTGAATCGGTAGAGCTTGAATCACGATACGAATGTGAATCGATTTTTTTGCACACCCCTACACCCCTAACCCTAACCCTAACCCTAACCCCACCTCCTCAGCATCTATATTAATATGTTTCATCTGTGTCATATTCAGTCAGGACTATAGGTTTAACAGTAATTAAGTAACCATATGTTATGATCTGTGATGCAGTTGCGATGCCAAGTTTGCATGATTTGAAGTAAATGTGCTAAAAAAAAATGAATGCATAATCACTGGTATGGTCTTTTATGGCCCGTTGCATTTATTCAACTCAATTGAAGTTTTTTCAAAGAATTAGGAACAAAAAAATGTAGCATATTTGGCAGTGATTTAGTCTTAGTTCCAGGTTCTTGATGATTAGAGCCTCTGTACTTCCGGTTGGTTCTTTTGGGAGATATATAGTATATTATATATGCAATGCCCACAAGTATTCATTAACTGTCTACCAGTATAAAACGGATCAGGCCAATGACCAAATCAAAGATCAGAAAATCAGACCAAGAAAATACACTGAAGAGTCTGGCTATTTCAGATATTCCAGTGGAAAAAAAAAAAAGGATTGATTTTTGGTGGACTCCAGTTGTGGCGAGATCTATAAAGACTTGTTGTGTGTGCTTTTACACAGTTTATTTCTTTTCTGGCAAAAGGCCAGAGCAGGAATATGTTATTGTAATAGTGTTGTGAGCACACATTCAGAGGATTTTTTTTAATGTTCTTTTTTTACCTCTTCTCTATTACATCTTTTTTTTCCCCCCCGCAGCATTTGTATGCTTCCTGTGCCCAGAAGTGGTAAAAAAAAAGAGCCAGTTCTAAACAGGATTTGACATTATGTGCCAGGTAAACAGTTTTGTCTGCTGTTCTCCATCTGTTCAGACACAGAAAGGCCTTCTTTTTTTAACTCCTCAGCTCATGTTCTCAGCAGAAATCCTTCTATCCCCACACTGTGACAGACTGTTATCAAAGGAAAGATTCTCTTTTTTCTCCCTTGTTTTATTTAATGCTCCTCTAAGACCAAGTGGGGGAAATGCAGAAGGGAGCAGTATGATTTTAGTTTTTTAAATCTAGCAAAGTTTTTTTGGATAACAAATTGAGTCTTTAAACTAAACACAATAGTAGTAATAGTACAGACTCCTCTGTCTGGCTTCAGACAGGACGCCCAAGCTATAGTTGCAGGCCGTGAGCTCGTGAAGCTCGGCCGGCAGGCTGCCCAAGCAGGCGTCTGTGTTGCGGGGCACCGCGGGGCGGCCATCCCGCCTCATCCTGTCTTGCATGAAGCCAGATCCAGAATTTCTCAGCCAGGGACGAGGGTAGATGTGCTTCCAGCCCCTTTTTCTTTAAATGTGTCGAATGGACTGTGGTGCTCAAAGGGCGTCCTGGCTTCTGAAACGTCAGTCACTTTTTTGTCTTCTGAAAGCAAATGCAGTGGTACTTTGCATAACTGTAGCAAAAAATATGCTAATCAGTTACACTGAGGTCCAACATATCCACACATGACTTATCATGTGAAAGCAGACTTAATTGTCTATGTTGTCCCCAGAGGAGAGCATAGTCCATACATTCTTCTTAAATAACAATGTGCCCTAATGCTAATTTATCATACAGCTCTGAAACACGATGCAGTTTTTTCTCTGCATCGTTTTCAGTTTTCTTGTTCTTTTGCTCAGCATAAACAGGAATTCATCCTTTGTTCATATAACCTGAAAATTCACCCTGGCATGCTAAATAGTAGCGGTGTCACAATTCTCCAATCTTCGACTACATTTTCGATTCAAAGGTCACGGTTCGATTCTCTATTTTTACATTTTCTTTTTTTAAAGCACAGGTTGCTATGCCATTTTTAGACTAGACTTTTATACAATATAATATCTGACCTTTGATCGCAATCTACCACACTACATTGTGAAATTTAAAGGATTTTTTAACAACATAATGTAACAATAACTTATATCTTCAGTCAGTTGAAAACTTTGACAATGTGTCAATAAAGTAAAAAGAAATAAAAGTTTGCCGACAATACTGAGGGCAGATAGCCTGGTCCTACCAGACTCTGGTACATTTCATTTGTCCAGAGAGTCTGGCCTCTCTCCTTTGACAAGTGTTAACTTCCTTGAAGGCGGGTACTCTGTTGAAGTGTAAAACTATTGGATCTGCCCAGAGCCACTCTGGTAGCCTGGCTCCGCCCTCCTACGTACTGTCTGGAAGGACCAGGCTAACAAGAGGGGAGACGACAACAACTATCGGCTTAGCATCGCTAGCGTTAGCCTTAGCTAACACCTTCACCACTAACAGAGCAAGCTGGAAAGTCAAACTTTTCCAAAACCCCGTGGGGAGGAGGGCCACAACATCATGGCCACCACAGCAAAACTCAGCAAAGACTGTTCTTGCTCGGGCTTTAACTTCTGTATATTCGGCAGCGTTGCCACAACGGACCGCATCTTTATCCGCCGCCATTACGGAACTCGCCGAAGGTTACCGAACCCCAACGTCATCGTTCTCAGCCACTCCCTCTGTTCGCTGATTGGACCTGTTAAAATCTGATCGGAGAAAACCCAAGAATATACCAAAAACCGAGACGTAGTACTTAAGGAAAATGAAAATTGAGGGGAAGTACGTAGGAGGGCGGAGCCAGGCTAGAGGCCAGACGCTTCGCAGGACACAGCGGTGTTTTAAGCCCCCAACTTCGTCTTCCAGGCAGCGCTGGATTAGGATTAGGCAATGGTTAAGATTAAGGTTAGGGTTAGTTGACTTGAAGTCGACGATCGTGCTGCCTGGAACGCACTAGGATTAGGCAATGATTATGGTTAGGGTTAGGGTTAAGGTTAGGGTTAGGTGCCTTGAAGACGACGGTCGCAGCGCTGCCTTGAAGGCTTGGTTGGGGGCTTACAACACCATCGATCCAGCACAGCGGTTTTAGCATCTGAGCAGACGAGGACGACTCAGCAGTCCGCTAACTTGTTGCTCTCTCTAATATAACCAATATAAGCTGATCTGTTTAGGCTACAAAACGTGCATGCAGGCTGAAATTCAACCGTGCGGTTTTGTCGGGATTAAGCTATAAGCAGAAGGAAACTCCGCTAGCTGCTAAGCTAATGTGCAATGGTAAACGCACAGAATATGGTACACGCACATAGCAGAACTGGCAAACTGTGGCTTTTTTTGTCTACAACGTGAACATTGTCAACATATCTCACTGGAAATCCAAAATTTGAAATTGAAATTGAATTGAAAGCCTTTATTGGCATTGTACTTTACAATACAGCGAAATTAGGAGCGCTACTCCACTGGGTGCATACAATAAATACAATAATTCTTACAGGACATATAAAACAGAATAAAAACAGTAAAAGAGAAATGATCAGATAAGTGCAAGTATCGAAGTGCAGGAGTGTGACAGTGAGTGACTGGGTTTGTCCAACTGCTTTTGTTTAGGGAAACTATTGCATTTGGGAAGAAGCTATTTTTAAATCTGGTGGTGCTAGATTGTACCCTCCCAGAGGGTAACAATTGAAACAGGTGGTGGCCAGGATGAGTATTGTCCTTGATGGTGTTCTTGGCTCTTGAGAGAGTGCGGCTGAGTGCAATATCTGACAGGGAGGGGGCAACCGATGATTTTTTTTCTGCAATCTTGATAATTCTCTGCAGAGCCTTTTTGTCTGCAGCAGAACACGCAGCAAACCACACAGAGATGCAGTATGAAAGGATGCTCTCAATGGTGGATCTGTAAAAGGACACCAGCAGCTTCGCATTCATGTTGTTTTTCCTGAGTATCCTCAGGAAGTAAAGGAGCTGTTGTGCTTTTTTGACAACTGTTGTGATGTTAGTTGACCATGATAAAACAGTCCGTGATACGGATTCCCAGGAATTTGAATGAATGAACTCTCTCCACGCACTCACCATTTATGAAGAGAGGTTGGGGGTGTGTGTTATGTTTTCTAAAGTCTATTATGAGTTCTTTTGTTTTTGTGGTGTTTAGGATGAGGTTATTGGCAGGGCACCACTCGGACAGATTCTGCACTTCCTGTCTGTAGGCGTAGCTCGTCCCCGCCCGTTATAAGTCCTACCACAGTAGTGTCATCTGTAAACTTTATGATAGAGTTGGTGGGAAATGTTGGTAAACAGTCAAAGGTGAATAGAGGAGAGTCCTGAGGTGAGCCGGTGCTAAGTGTGATGGTGGAGGAGAGGTGGGGGCCAATTCTGAGAGTCTGTGGGAGATTTGACAAAAGTCCTTCATCCAGCTGCAGGTAGGTGGGGGAAGGTCGACGGTCAGCAGTTTGTTTATCATGATGTTGGGGATGATTGTATTAAAGGTGGAGCTATAATCCACGAAGAGCAGACTGCAGAACGGCTGCGTTCCGACTCCGGCACAGCTCCAGCGGTCCGCAGCCCTCCGGAGCAGATACGCAGAGCTTCTATTTTTGCCGGACGCCGGAGAGCTCCGCAGCAATTCCGCACACGACAGATAGTGCGGAACAGGAAGTTGAGCACAGAAACAAAATAAACATCTGGTTAATTTTCAAAATAAAATGCACCGTGCTCACGGCGGATCATATTTCCCTGAAGTACACCTTCCCCTCTACTCCTCTGGATGGAAACAAACTGTTGTTGGTTTTGTGGTTCTATTCTACGTGAATTTGCGAGATCTCGTGGGTCCTCGTGACTTCAGCTGTTAGATTTTAAGAGGAGGAGGGGACAGTGGCCTGAGCGAGAGATAAGTTGAAGATGGTTGTAAAGACAGCAGAGAGTTCATTATAACATGCTCTGAGTACCTTCCCAGGTACCCCATCAGGGCCAGCAGCCTTCCTGGGGTTCACTGCTTTGAGAACCTGTCTCACTTCGTGTTGTTGGACAGTGAGAATAGGAGTGTCAGTGACCACGTGGGGGGGGCTCTTGGTCTCAAAACGGGCAAAGAAGTTGTTAGTTCTTCTGCCAGCAGAGCACCATTTGTTGTTGTTACCGTTTTCTGCCCTGATAGTTAGTGAGATGTTGTAACCCCTACCACACTCGTCTCAGATCGTTATCCGAGACATGGCTCTCAATTTTCTCTTTGTAGGCTAGTTCGACGGTCCCAATTCCCCTCTTCAGATCAGTCCTAGCATTGGAGTATAGGGCTATGTCCCCTGACCTGAAGTCCCGGTCCCGCGCTTTGAGAAGTTTGTGTACTTCTGAAGTCATCCATGGCTTCTGGTTAGGAAATACCCTGATGCGTTTATTTACAGTCACATTGTCAATACAGGGCTTTATATAAAAAAAAGTACAGTTTTTGTATACTCCTGAAGATCCCCTTGTTCAAAAAGGGACCATTCAGTGCTTGAGACGCCGTCTTGGAGTTGTGACAGCGCTCCCTCTGGCCATGTTGTGATGGTTTTAGTGCATGGTTTTGTTATCCTCCTAAGAGAGGTGTAAACAGGGAGGAGGAGCAGAGAGATGTGATCTGAGAGCCCCAGGTGAGGGAGGGGCACTGCCCTGTAGGCAGGCTTTAAGTTACAGTAGACAAGGTCAAGAGTGTTATTTCCCCCGGTGGCGCAGTTCACATATTGAGAGAATTTGGGGGGCACTGACGTTAAGCAAGCCTGATTAAAATCACCCGCAATCACATGGACTGATGGTTTGGTAAAGGTGAGCCAAAGACGAGCTCACATTAGCGTCCGGTGGAATATAGACTGTCACAGTTACTACTGTTAGCTCTCTCGGTAGGTAGAAAAGTCTGCATAGCACTGACAGAGACTCCAGATCACGGGAACAGTGACTGTCTATAATGCGGCTCTGCTTGCACCAGCTTGCCCCCCTCCTCTTACCGGTGTCTCTGGATCTGTCCTGTCTGTGTAGCGTCCTGTCTGTCAGCTCGACAGCGGTGTCAGGGATTGAAGAGTTAAGCCAAGTTGCGGTGATTATCATTGCGTTGCAGTTCCGTATTTAGTTATTTGCGGCAAAAAAATAACTCCAGATCGCCGATCTTGTGGACAACGGACCTGGCATTGGAGAGGAAGAGGCTCAAAATTGTGACACCCTTACTAAATATACTTTTGTGTTGTCAGCTATAGTGCTACAGCAAAAGTGTTTTGCCAAAGGAAGCACGTCAGTTTTTATGTCAGTTGGGTGTCTGTCTCCTGTGTAATTTTGACACTGGTTTAGGAACTGGGGTTCACTTTACAGCTTTTAAACTTGTCCTCTTTCTTCTCCTCCTTCTAACCAGTCTGTGCCTATCCTGTCTTCCCCCCTTGGAGCGACGATAAAATGGAATTTCAGCTCGGAGGACATGTTTGATGGGAGTGTTAAACGTTTATGAAATTCAATATTGAGTTCTTCTGCAGTAGCATTGAGATTGCAATGGCCGTAATGAAGTCTCCACCTAACGCATGATTTACAATTTTCAAAACAAGCTGTGCAAGCCAATTATTGGCCTTAAGGCAAAGTAATACCAACACCTGATTGCTGCCAGGGACATTAGCGCCTCTGCTTCCCCTGCTAAACCTCATTCTGTGAGCAACTGTGACTGACCGCCGCGGATAATCCCACGTTACCTTCAGAGAAAAAAACGTGTCCTCAGGGAAAGCTTAGGAATTGAAATGGGATGATGAAGCCAAGGGTAGGGGCCTGTGGTGTATTCGTGACAATAACACGTGTCTCCACCAGCCGGCCATATGCCACTGGGCAAACATCCGTGGTACTAAGGACGCCCGTAATCACTCCCTCCTCTGCTCTGAGTGGATGTATCTCATGTTGCAAACCCCACTAGCACATGGCGCCTGCACTGATTGAATCTGTGCCCAGTCACTTGTGCATGGCCGTCTGGTCAGTGTCATTGTGCGTGTGCTGCCCTTTTGTTTACACTGCCGAGCAGGGTGCACGCACAACAAAACAAAACATTACAACAAATGAAATCCCCCTTTCAATACCATGGATATAGAGCCACTCGGGCAGCCACGCCGAAACACTTAGCCCGTATTATGAAAAAATCACTTTTTCTGGGATTTGGGGAGTTATTTTGTGTCTCTGCTGCTTCCACACGCATACACACTTGGAAAAAAAACATCCATGCTGTTTTGCGGGTTTCTGAGTGTGTCCTGCCTTCAGTCTCCGGGTGAGCTGTTCAAAATCGGCAGGGCTTTCTACGTCACTAGCCGAAACGAGGTGGCTAACCGTAGCATGCTAGCGCTAGCATGCTAGCTCATTCTGAATGGCAAAACAATGCTACAACACACACTAGTTCACCATAATCTACAAAAGAACTACTTACATGTCCCTGTTCTGCAGGTATTCCACGCAAAGTTGGAAGTGCGCCCTCGTTTAGAAGAAGTCTCCCGGCTAATCCTGCCTCGTACTAACTGAAGTTGTAGAAACAGCTAGCTAGATGATGTGATCCTTACCTAGCTACTGCGCATGTGCGACTGCCAACAAAGATGTTACAGCAGTGAGAGGTCTCACTCTGTAGCTAAAACAGAGACCTGAACACAGGGTGAAAAGAGGAGCTGCAGCAATGTGCAGTAATAAAAATATGGTAAACCTATTCTGGTACAACCTCAAATTACAATTATGAACCTGAAAATGAGCATAATATGGCCACTTTAAATATGCAACCAGTCACATGTTTATTTCACAGTAAAGTGAAAAAAAATAAAGGGATGAAAGGATGCATGTTAAATGACGCGATGCTACACAACGCTGCCAATGTGTGTCGCACGATTACTATCCACTTGTGGACTAAATCATTGGCATATATTTATTTATAAAGCTGTTCTCGGTCTGCTTCCGTCTTACCTACAGCTGTATATCCATGAGCAACAAACAGGAAGTTATGGTCTTCATTCCCAGGGCTTATTTCTGTTATCCATCCACACTGAACTGGGTAAAAGGGCGTTTAAATATGGCGCGCCCTCTGTGTGGAACGATTTGCAAAATTGCCTGAACCTTGGTGAGTTGGTCTCACTAGATGTTTTTAAAGACATTTGAGGCAGGCATATCTGGCTGGAAATGTTTTTGACCGATTGACCCGTTTGATACCTGAATTAGTTGACTTCTGGCAAACACAGTTTGAATATCTTGATATTTTATGATCCTGTAATTTTTTTATGTGTTATGTCTGAAACTCTGTTAATTGTGCTGCTGCCTGTCTTGGCCAGGGCACTCTTCTAAATCTCAGTGAGTATATTCCTGGTTGAATAAAGGTTAAATAAAAAGAAAATCAAGTTTGTTAGGTCAAAATGTGCCTTGGTTAAAGTTTAGGTTTTGGTGAGAATCAGGAATTTTTCTCCTCACAGTACTCAACATTTGCAAGGTATGCCATTAGAAAAAACACAACAAAAAAAAACAATAGAAAGCGGATGGCTCATGTTTACACCCACACACGTTTTCTATAGGTTTCTGTTTTACAACATACAGTAAATGTGTAAAGGGTGGACTTCAGTTTGTGTCTGAACACTTGAGGATGTGCTTGTTTCCGTCTTTCCTCAAGCCCTGCGTCTGCTGACATGAATAAATGCGGGTGGCTGCTGCTTGTAAAGAGAGAGCTCATTTTCTAACGGTTGTCTAACAATTAACAAAGTGCTTGACATTTAGTCTGTGTGCACAGTAGATGTATCTGCATGGCTGATTATGAGTCCCATGCTTCACCTCTAGAGGTTTTGGCTCCTCTACAGCATTGGCCCATTGTTCAAATGCATGAGTTTAGCTATGATTATTTAAATTTTTATTAGGGGCAAAAAGATGAGCACAGTACAGACAAGTTACAGGTGTTACCCTTACCCTTACCCTTGTTTTAATTTTTTTTTATGTAAATGCATTGAAAGATAACAGAAGTAAATTATATAACACGTCAAATATATTTTTTAATAAGACAATAAAATGTAATATGTATGTAGTCTGGTTGCGAGTAAACAATTAATGAATTCTCTGCTAAAGTAAAGGGTAAATAAATAAGAATAATATAAATCAATAATTCATCTCATTTGATTAAATGGGGCAAGGTTGGTATGGAATTAAAGTAGTTTATGAAAAAATTCCCATTTTCGAGAAAACGTATTGGAACAGCCTTTCACTGGTAAGCTTATCTTTTCTCATTTAAGAAAGAAGTTGACATCCTTAAGCCAGAGAGATATAGATGGGGGTTTCGGAACGCCTCGCCAGAAGGGAACACCCACCTCTTCTTGTCGTGCTAATGACTGCCCCTTCTCAGAAGAACAGGTGGAGGTAGAGGGCAGCAAAGTGTCTCAGTAAGGAGGCTGGAAGTGTTTGAATTTAGCCGGGCTGTTCTCATGAAGCATTGGTATATAGCTACAAAACGTAATGCACTGTAATTCGTATGTATTCCACGTATTCAACACTGTATGCACCATGATGACTTCCGCTTTATAAGAGCCCGAAGATCTGCATAGGGAGGTTGGGGTGGAGTTTTTGGTCCTTAAACACAGGGCTTTCCAGTGGGGGAGCGGCGTTTGTGTCCTGGAAAAAGTTAAGGGGAAAAAACACAAGACTTTCACCCAGGAAACAGGTGTTCATGTCCCGGAGGAGGACGACTTAAGGAGACCGCTGTCTTAACCCAAACCACAATCTTTTTTTCTAGTCGTCATTTTGGTGTCTAAACTTAACTGGCGCCGCCGCAGGACAGTCACCTTTTGTCGGCTCAACCTAACTGCAACCCTCACGGTGCCATGTACCCGGCTCACAGTCACCTTTTGTCAGCTAAACTCAACTGCAACAGTCGCTAAAGTTAACTGTCATGCGACAGGTCGTCACGTGACCGCCCGGATGATATGGGTTTAGGGTTAATTTCTTTAGGATTCAAGATTTAATGACGTCAATAAGAAGTCCTCACAAGTATATAGTAGTATAAATGTCTGTGTGTGCGTGTGAGCGAGAGTGACCACCTTGCCTGTCCCCAAGCAGCCGTAGCTCAGGAATCTGAAGTCTATCAGCCAGCTGGAGTGAGACGACCTCCACGCCAGCTGTAATTTACCACGGGGTGGGTGTGTGTGTGTGTATGTGCAAAGTGAGTAAATTGGTGATGGGGACTGGCAGAGACAACGGGGACGGGAAGAGGGAAGGTGTCAGCGGTTATATGGAAGCATCGCACTGCAGGTGGACAGTGAGGTTTCATGGCCACCGATCAGAAACGTACAACAGCACCATCCAAGTGCCCCAATTCACTCTCCGTCACACACAGAGAAAATCTCCAGCTGCTAATCTGATAATCCTGTGCAGATATGTGTCCTGTTGCAGGAAGTGTGTGTGTGTGTGTGTGTGTGTGTGTGTGTGTGTGTGTGTTGGGTGTGTGTGAGGGAGGGAGTGAAAGTGAGGGAGTGTGTTCTATAGTAAGTGGGTGGTTGATACAGAGAGCCGCTGTTTATTCAGGCTGTACTCTCCCTTCTCTTTCTGTGACAGTAGCTGTTTCTTTTTGGTTTTTTTTGCCATGTCACCAGTTCTTCTGGAATAATCTACACTGGTGTTTACACAATCTGCCAACACACAGTGGAGATACTGTGTTTGGTCAATTCTTCAGTCTGAAGAAAAAGCTGATATTGTCGCATGTTTAGTGTATGTGGTGTATATGGAGTTAAAGAGATGGTTTAAGTTAAGGTATATTTAAAGTTTTTACCCAAGTGGATCAATTTGCGCCACTCAGTGCGTTTCCATGCACAGCAGTAACCGGGGTATGGTTCTACCTTAGTGAATAACCAGGTTATGCAAGTTCTCCCCGTATACATGAGCAGGGTAGAATGGGGAGAATAAAGGAGTAACTCTACCTCCTGTACAGTAGGTGGCGCTCTGCCAACCCACAGCGCTTTTGTTCCCGTTGACCTATGTCAAAATTACACAGAACGATCACTAAATTAGCATTAACAATGATGAATTTACACATTATTTCAGCTCCCGCCAGATGAACAAAGATGACTGACAACTTGTTCAGCTCATTATAACGTTATCTGTAACCAGTGTCGGGTAGCTTTGTTAGCTAGCTAACTAACATTAACGTTAGCCAGGGGCCGCAGCGGTGGGCTGCCCGGTCCCTCCACTTTTTTGCCGAGACAGTGTTGACGGTTGGTTTAGCCGTCTTCCGATGTCCGCTGCTGCCTCGGCAAGGAGAAAAACAGATGGACCACTGATTCGGGTAACGCTGTTTTGTTGGATGGTGCCAAAGCAACGACTACGACTCACAGCGCGCTGACGGAGTATGTCCGGTTGAGGGGAAGTTGAAGCATGCGCAGACGCTTAAACCGATCATAGCCCGTTTAAGGTGTAGACATGGAGTAATACCCCGGTTACTGAAGGAGTTCTCTACCTCTGTTAACCAGGTTATGAGAACTCTTGAGAACCGGGGTAAGGTGTTTACATGACGTATGAGAAATCGGGGTATTGCCTTAACCCAAATATAATCGTTTTTTTTTTAAACTGCATGTATACGTACTGAATGTCTCTTCCAATGGAGATAAACATCCAGAAATCCTAATGGAAATGATATAGAAAAAGGCATAACAATAATCATAATCATTGTTACAACCTGGGCTTGTAATACAAAGGAGCACAGCTACTAAAGGCTAGCATAGCCGGTAACATTAATCCTCCTGTCTCCTTTTCCCTACGTGTTGCATTTAACGTGAGAATAAGACTAAACTTGCCTGATTGAGTTAATATCTTTCCTACGTAGTAGTTTGTGCTGTGTTAAACTGACTCACCCAGCCGTAGGGCTGTGTATTGGCTAGAATCTGGCGATACGATACGTATCACGATACATGGGTCACGATTCAATATATTGCAATATATTTCGATACTGTGCGTAAGGCAATATATATATATAAAGTATAATTTTAGAAAAAAAGACACTTTAGTTTACTTTGGGTAAACAATTCAGTACACAGAAAATCAAACTGCCAGTTTGGGATTGTGGTTCACAGGGTTCTTAGTGAGCTAATGTTTATATGCTAAAGTAGGCCAAAGTTCAGCCATAGCTACATTGTTAGCTTCTAGCAAAAAGTCAGGCACTGTTAGGCACTGTTAGGCAAGGACACTAGTGGTGCGTCTCAGCATAGCCATCTAGCGGTAGGGGGTTTAAACACAACATAAACATGAACCACTGTCTTACATAAAATATATATGTATATATATATATGTATATATATATATATCTCGATATTGCCTTTTTAAAAATCGATACACTATTGCAAAATAAAATATTGCGATACTCAAGTGTATCGATTTTTTCTTACACCCCTACCCAGCCGTTTTGTTTCGAGTTCTGAAGCCGGGCCTGCTAACTTTGATTCCCACGGCGTCTGAAGCAGCTTAACTACTCAAAAGACACCAAACTGATATAACATCGTCAAATTTAGACTTTTCTTCAATATAAAAAGTAATCCAGGTGTTTGTTGCCTGACCATCCATGCAGTATCCAACACTATCAACAGAAAGTGTTAGTAGCTAATGCATCGCGGCTTTCCTTTGTGGATTTCCGCTGAAATGCATGATATTTGAAAAGAAGAAGGAAACCAAGGCTTATGCTTCATGCAATGTTGGCAAAATGAAAAGAACAGAAAAATCTCCTGTTATTCTGTGTTTGGAGCGTAGGTGCATTCCAAGATTGTAACACCAGCAGTGTGTACGCATGTGTGTCCTGGGCCACATTATGGATCACTTACTCAACTGTGAGCGGGACTACGTACTCATTCTAAGTATTTCACAGAAGCGTTAAATGTGGGCTCTCTTCCTAGTCCTCGTCAGCACCCATGCAGCTGAGTTTTGTAATAATTGTAATTAAGCAATATTTTTGCTTAGGAAGACTAGAAAGTAAGGCATTACAATAGTCATGCTACAGGTAATAAAAGCACACATTAATGTCTCTGTGTTGGCTCGAGAGAGAAATGGACACACTCTGGCTATGTTCTTAAATCATAAAAGGCTGTTTTTGTCATATTTCTGATGTGTGGCTCAAAGCTAAGATCAGATTCAAAGATAACCCCTAGATTTTTAAATATATGTAAAAAGAAGTGTGTTTTAACGTTGTACTGTGTCCCTGTTATGTGATGAATAATGACTGAGTTTGGTTAACTGTGAGGGCACTGCAGTAGACTCTGTTGGTAGCTATTCTTGGCTCTCTGTATGTGTGCTTAGACTGAGTGAACTGTAGCGGAGCTGTTACACACTGTGGTAAGTACACTGTCTTGTCACTGGCGCAGGTACAAAGGGTTTTATGGCTTTTAGCTCAATAGGACCTAAGTCAGAGACGACAGAGGTACTCCCCTTCTATACGCCCACTCAATTATTGATGAGTGCTTCCCTTTCTCTGCTTCACCTCTCATTTATCAAACTTTAACAACAAACTAAATATGTATTTCTATTTTTTTGGCACTCACTGGAGGAAAAACTAGCGTAAAAGTTTGAGAGATGAGAAGTGGGACAGAGTGGATGAAGTGGGCACCACTCTGTTGATCCATCTTTACCTATTTGTGGTGTTTCTTTACGTTATCTGATGTCAGTGACACAGTTTGGGCTCAGGAGAAAGATAGCTTTTGTTATTGTGATGTTAATGCTGCAATATGCACACTCTTAACATTTAAATAATGATTGTCAGTCTGTGTTCATGCCTGCTTTCCTCTGTTGTTGACCTGAAAATATATTGTCAGTGAGGCTTGGGAATATGTAGGAAAACAAAGATGGCGTCTGGAGCATCACTCAGGTCTCTGAGGAGACATGTTGAAGCCCGGATTTCAGTTTCCCACTGCTGCCGTCTTGTCAGTGTTTGTTTTGGAGCCAGCAAACTCAGGCAAAGAGAGATGGGAGCCCTCTCTTAGAGAGCTGTCAGTCAAAGCAAATGCAACCCCAAACATATCCCTCTGTAAGCCATCTTATCTTCAAAATAAGTTTCAGAACTGTCTGCACAACGCATGTCGGAAGAAGTAAAATCAGCAATTTAAATCCAACTTCAGGTGGAAACGAGACTAGGTCAAAACCTAGTATATGGCTGGACAGTGTATGGTCAATATGCGTGGCCAAATTGTTACTGGGATAGTATTATTATTATTAGATATTAAATGTTCATCTGTAGCAGTGCTGACCGATGACGTTTTTGGGTGTCGGCATAGAGCCTTTGGGCCCAGTGTGTGTGTGTGTGTGTGTGTGTGTGTGTGTGTGTGTGTGTGTAACCCCCAGCCGTTGTCGTACCGCTGCTTTGTCACGCCTCTCGGCGTTTGATACCGACGCACACTCAGAGAACAGCAGCTCGTCACAGCAGACGAGAGAAACCAGGAGCAAGCGAAATACTGAAGCACATAAAAACCCACAGCAGACATTTTGATTTGTCATAGTAGGAAAAGCACAGCTGATATTGATAACCTTAACGATGGCTCAATTCCCTCAAGTGTCCCAGTGAGCTATTTCAGTGAGTCAGCATGCACCATACCAGGGCCTCTCCTAAGTGGAATGCAGCCATCATTAATGGTTTTGAATACACCTGTGCTTTTCCTACTAAGACATGTCAACATGTCTGCAGTGAAAAAGGTCTATGTAACTGCTGTGAAAGAAATTAGAAAATAGTTTTTATTTCTGATTGACAGCTTTGTTTGGCGCTGCCTCTCGTCGTGAGACGCGAATCAGCTTATGAAAGTAAAGAATACACAGAATACAAAGACATATCACGGCAGGTGATTGCAGAGCAGCTTGGAATCAGGGATGGTCACGTTAGGTACTGGTCGCAAAACAAAGGATACGTATGAAAGATAAGACGGTAGTGATTGTTCATCAGGCAGCTAAACGACTGTCTCGTATTGCGAGTTTTAGCCACAAATAGGATAATAAAACGAATCAGACTCGGTGTGCTAGGTTTCTGTGGGTAAAGAATTTTTTTGGAGGATGGATTACAATAATGCATTGGAAAAATACCTTCTTGGCAAAAGACAATAGTGGAAAAGAGCAAAGTAAAAGGGTTCTGGAATAAATATGGATAGTTGCTTATTTGTTTAATCGTTCACAAGCAAAGATTCCAGCTTCTCAAATGTGAGAATTTGTACATAAAAAAAAAAAGCATTGTAAATAGGAAATCTTTGAGTTGTAGACTTGTTTGCCAAAACAGGAACTTTAGAGACGTCATTTTGATGACAAAATGAGTGGCTTGCTGTTGAGGCTAAAGTGTGAAGCATTATAGCGTAATTAAATTATTCTGATGGTATTTTTGATGGTAACAAGACTTCCCCATGAGGAATGTGCATTGCTGTCTGCCACAGTGTATTTCTGATACTGCCAATGGTGCCAAAGTCAGACATTTCAATCCTACACATAGTGGCTTTAACTATAATTCAATTTGCAGCAGCCTAATGTTAAAATGTGTACAGGCACAAAATGTATCTAAACTTTACTTTTTAATCCTATATGGACACACGGATCCTTGTGAAACTGTAGAAGGTGAATTCATGATTCTGCTGCAGTTCACTGAAGAAACATACCATGATATAACTACTTCATTATACCAGAGACAACCATCTTTGTTCCTTCACAGCAATCAATGCAGCACAGAAATGGATACAAGCCGTTTTACGCTAATGTGATACAGTCACAATCAATCCTGACTGTCCATCCTAACCAAGGCTGTGTCTTGTTATCTGAGGAACTGAGACCAACCAATTCTCTGTTACTGTGGGCTACAGTCCACTACAGGTAACATCTCAGGAGAATAATGTTATGGAGCTAGGAGTATGTGTGTCGGTGAGAGGTAATAATAGGGCTTCAAATAACTAATAAACTAATACAAAAAACTAATAAAAAATCAATGGATGATGCCTTCACTTCACCAGTTGTTTTCTGCAGTGAATAAAATAGGACAGCAGCTGGTTCTAGGACGGGTAAGCCAGAAGCACATAAGTTCTTAGCACCAAAAAAGATCTCCCAAAGGTTTTTATCTTTGCAACTGCAAGAGACTTTGCAGGATGGGGTTTCATCGTTTCACCTATCCTGCCCTTCAAAGCCAGAACATAGTAACCACATATTGGATCAAAAATGAGTTAAAATCATAACTGGACTTTTGCACTTTGCTTCACTGGATAAAATATCAGCCCAAAGTCCTATTTGCATGGATGTAGTATTACCAGGGGACTTCATGTGTTTTAAAATTACCCCCTCACATCTGTTTGGTGCGACACATTTGCACTGGATAACTAAATCTGTATTTTATTCAGATTTACTGACATTATCACCCGCACATGTCAAGGCTCTGCCAAATCTTTCATTTACAATTGCCAACACAGCCAAAACGACCCCGAATCACAGAGATGTCGGTTCCCACGGGACTCATATTATCACACAACCTCTGTGTTTTGCTAAATATGTTCATATGCAGTTTGCAGTTACTTGACAAATTACAGACATGGCAGATTTGTACGGGATTAAGATCACAGACCACCTCGGTTTTTATTGAAAATTACTAGGGGTCCCCAGGTTATACTAGTCCCATGCGAATAGAACTAAAGCCATAGAAATGTGTAAGAAGTAACTACAGAACAGTGACAAAAACTGAACCAAATCCACAGCTAAGACTTCAGTTTTGTCCTGGTTGAGCCATCCATGACTTGATATCTAAAATAGAATTCAAAAGGGCATCAATTGGATCAGAGTCATCAGGAGACACGGCAACGTACAGCTGTGTATCATCAGCTATGGAACTGTATGCCTGTCTCCTGATGACGTGTCCAAGTGGCAACATGTAAATAAATATTAAAAAGAGGTGGACCTAAAAGCCAACCTTGAGGAACACCACAATCCATTTTATGAGCATTCCTCCATGGTAACAAACTTTTCTGTTAGTAAGATATGATTCAAACCAGTTAGAAACAGTCCCTGAGAGATCAACCTGCTTGTGAAGTCTATCTTAAAGAATTTAGTGATCTACTGTAGATAACACTATGTTGATGAGAAACCTCCAACCAGACAGCTAAAACAGGAGAGCTACATCAAGTGAAAGCCAGTTAGGGAGATAGCCATGGCTAGCCTGAGCCAGAGCTAAAATTCAATTTACTCATTGATTTTTCCATTCAGTCGATGTTATCTCTTAACTACCTTACAAACGTCTTAGCAGGCTATCAGTAACTGCCACTTTGACTCTCATTTTTTAGTCATTATGCATGGCGATGATTTCTTAAGGTTGTGATGTTTGGGTTTGACTGAGAGGCTGGTGTCTCCTGAGCCAGCACAGGAAGACATAGTAGCCACCGGGGCAGCCTAACGCCCACTGCATTTTAGATAGAAAACCAATTGGTTTGGTTTGATTCAGTCTTCAGGGCCCAGATCTTTCACTTTGTGACACACATGCACACACACACACGCACAGCTGGCGCTATTAAAGAGAGGCACCAATAGGAGAGATAATTGTCTCATAAGTCAGTAAGCACAGCTGTTGGCAAGGTCAAGTTTCATTTCTGGAGCCACGTCACCACTCTCTGTTCTGTGTCTTTTCCAATCCGTCTTTCTTCTCCCCCCCCCCTCTCTATCTGTGCCTGTCCTGTACCTGTCCCGCTCCCTGTCACCACCCACCCCCCCTCTCTTGATGCATGGTTGGGCTTCAGGATTGCTTGTGCCCTTCAATGAATATTAATGGAAGAGTTATCATATGAAAATGAACTGTTTATTTACAGAGTCTGTCTCTTTTGGCTTTATGGGAGCTTGGCGGGGACTGGCAGCCAGACTCCCGAGTATGAGGATGAAATGGGCTGCTGCTGTGCTGAATAGGATTCAGGTCATTGAGAGGCTGTGGCCAACCACATCCGTCATACGGATTTAGAGGATCCTTCTCGTTTCAAAACGACACCACAGCAAAACTCTGCATTGTTTGGAACAGGGAGATGAATGGATGGGGGTCTCAAGTGATTCTGGGTTTGTCTTAGTTGTACAAGTACTATACATTTGGTTTGGCTGACTCTGTAAAATCATTTAATTAGTATTTGTTTGTCAAGTGGCAGAGACCAGACCCAAGTCACTTACTCAAGTCGATGTACCAATGTGGAAAATGGGAAGGTAGGGAGGAGGGGTGGAAGGAAGGATGGAGAGGAAATAATTAGGAAAGATGTGAGGAAGGAAAGGAATAAAGAGAGACAGACAGAAGGAAACAAAATGATGAAGAGAATAAGGAAGGACAAAGTGAAGGAAGAAGGAAAGTACTTGGAAAAGACTAAACAAAAGGGGAAGAAGTAAGAAAATAGGGAAGGAAGAAACAAACAAAAAAGTCAAATTACTGATATACAGTGGGGCAAAAAAGTATTTAGTCAGCCACCAATTGTGCAAGTTCTCCCACTTAAAAAGATGAGAGAGGCCTGTAATTTTCATCATAGGTACACTTCAACTATGAGAGACAAAATGAGAAAAACAAATCCAGAAAATCACATTGTAGGATTTGTAATGAATTTATTTGCAAATTATGGTGGAAAATAAGTATTTGGTCAATAACAAAAGTTCATCTCAATACTTTGTTATATACCCTTTGTTGGCAATAACAGAGGTCAAACGTTTTCTGTAAGTCTTCACACACTGTTGCTGGTATTTTGGCCCATTCCTTCATGCAGATCTCCTCTAGAGCAGTGATGTTTTGGGGCTGTCGCTGGGCAACATGGACTGTCAACTCCCTCCAAAGATTTTCTATGGGGTTGAGATCTGGAGACTGGCTAGGCCACTCCAGGACCTTGAAATGCTTCTTACGAAGCCACTCCTTCGTTGCCCGGGCGGTGTGTTTGGGATCATTGTCATGCTGAAAGACCCAGCCACGTTTCATCTTCAATGCCCTTGCTGATGGAAGGAGGTTTTCACTCAAAATCTCACGATACATGGCCCCATTCATTCTTTCCTTTACACGGATCAGTCGTCCTGGTCCCTTTGCAGAAAAACAGCCCCAAAGCATGATGTTTCCACCCCCATGCTTCACAGTAGGTATGGTGTTCTTTGGATGCAACTCAGCATTCTTTCCCCTCCAAACACGACAAGTTGAGTTTTTACCAAAAAGTTCTATTTTGGTTTCATCTGACCATATGACATTCTCCCAATCCTCGTCTGGATCATCCAAATGCTCTCTAGCAAACTCCAGACGGGCCTGGACATGTACTGGCTTAAGCAGGGGGACACGTCTGGCACTGCAGGATTTGAGTCCCTGGCGGCGTAGTGTGTTACTGATGGTAGCCTTTGTTACTTTGGTCCCAGCTCTCTGCAGGTCATTCACTAGGTCCCCCCGTGTGGTTCTGGGATTTTTGCTCACCGTTCTTGTGATCATTTTGACCCCACGGGGTGAGATTTTACGTGGAGCCCCGGATCAAGGGAGATTATTAGTGGTCTTGTATGTCTTCCATATTCCAATTCCATAATTGCTCCCACAGTTGATTTCTTCACACCAAGCTGCTTACCTATTGCAGATTCAGTCTGGTGCAGGTCTACAATTTTGTTTCTGGTGTCCTTTGACAGCTCTTTGGTCTTGGCCATAGTGGAGTTTGGAGTGTGACTGTTTGAGGTTGTGGACAGGTGTCTTTTATACTGATAATAAGTTCAAACAGGTGCCATTAATACAGGTAACGAGTGGAGGACAGAGGAGCCTCTTAAAGAAGAAGTTACAGGTCTGTGAGAACCAGAAATCTTGCTTGTTTGTAGGTGACCAAATACTTATTTTCCAGAGGAATTTGCAAATAAATTCATTAAAAATCCTACAATGTGATTTTCTGGATTTTTTTCCTCATTTTGTCTCTCATAGTTGAAGTGTACCTATGATGAAAATTACAGGCCTCTCTCATCTTTTTTAAGTGGGAGAACTTGCACAATTGGTGGCTGACTAAATACTTTTTTGCCCCACTGTATATATCTACTGCAACTAGGAAATAGAGTGAAAGAGTAATACGTGACAGAGAGAAAGAAACCAAAGAGGAACTGTGAATAAATGGTAAGACAGAAGGAAATCATGATGGAAAGAAAGGAAAAACAAATGGATAAAATGAACCCTGAAGGAAATAAGAAAGCAAAGAAAAGGTTAGAAAAGAAGGAAAGTAAAAAGGAAGGAAGGGAATGATTAGGAACAAAGGAAGAATGCTGTGTAGGGAGGAAAGATGTATTTACAATAACTAAGAAAAAAATGAAGCTAAAAATTAGGGCTGGGCGATTGGGAGAAAATTAGATCTCACGATATTCTTGACCAAATACCTCAATATCAATATTTCGGCGATTTTATAGGGTTGACAATTGCAAAATATCAAATAACAAAATATCTTCACACTTAGATTTTAGATAAATATTCATCAGTAATGTGGACATAATGTCTAAGTGGGTAAAGGCAAATAATAGAAGAGCTAGAACAGTCTGGTAAGTTCAGAAAAGTACATCACTTTACTGTAATGCAGCCTTTAAAACCAGTAAAAGACAACACTTATGTCATATCATGATATTACGATATCCAAAATCTAAGACGATATCTAGTCTCATATCACGATATCGATATAATATCGATATATTGCCCAGCCCTACTAAAAATTCAAATTCAAAGAAGGAAAGACAGATGAAAGGAAAGAAGGGAAGAAATAAACTTAAAGTTAAAGAAAGAAATGAAGTAGTAGTAGAGTGAAAATGGTGGAAAGAAAGGTGATTATGTTAACATATTTTACCGGAACTAAGAAAGACATAAGGAAATATATCAAGGTAAAAATGAAGGAAGGTGGAAATAGAAGCATATAGGATAGTGACGAGGGACGAGAGAACAGAAGGAAGGAAATAAAAGATTAAAAAAAATAAGATCGAATGAAAGTAGGAAGCAAAAACAAGGAAGGGAAAGACTGGAGGAATAAAAAAAATGACGTGAACGAGAAAGACGTGAGATTGGCTGCAACAAGTAACTAAAGCTGCTAGATAAATGTAAACGTATGGTGTCAGGGTGCCCTCGAACGTGTGGACAAAAGTCTTTTTTTGAAATGGTATTGTTAAATATCAGCACTTCAAACTGTACTGAAGTATAAAACCCGAGTCATGTTTAGGGTTGGGCATCGTTTTGATTTGAACAATTTTGATTCCAATTGCGATTCTTTCTTTTGATTCCAGTTCTTATAGATTCTCGATTCCGATTCTTTAAGGGGTGGATTTCAATAGGGAACCAGTTCACGATGCCCAATCTGAGGGCGGTTTCATACCTATAGTTCGGTGGACAACATTGTTGCATTTTTCATTTGGTTTGGTTTGTTTTCACACTGCACTTTATGAAACGCACCAAACACTGTAAAGACGTGTCACACGATCGCGATTGCTTGTTTATTGGACAGAATATCTGAAACTAGCAGACACTTCTGCTCTCAGAAATAATGGAGCAACACCACATTTATAACGTCTCGTGTTTCCTGGTTCTGCTTTAGTGTTTCTAATGTTTTAGAAGAGGGCGAACAATGAGCAGCTGACAGACAGCAAGTCTTTGGGTCGGATCACGTTCTCACCTGAAGTGAACTGAACTCTAGTTCACTTGGAAGCGAACCGAGACCCCAAGAGTTTTAGTTTGATCCGCACCAGCGTGGGGATGAGCCTTCAAACCAGCCCAAATGAACCGGACTATCCGACCAAACACTCCAGGGTTTTAAACGGACCAAACGAGGCAGGTCTCTGAAACGCCAGAGCGGGGGGAATGAGAGGTGCAAACGTAGCAAAAGATATTAGTTTTTTTCAAAACCAAAACGTAGCAATGTAAATGTAGCCTAAAGACATCACTTTCTGTCAATGAGGACATTTGAAAAGTTCCCAGTTCAAATCGGCTCATTCTCAGACTTTTGTGTATCTGATATCTGTTCTGTAAAGTTTCCATTCATCGTCTACCATTTAATTAGAGTTAGCTGACAAGAACTGCTGACAGTATAGACAGCCATATACGTCTCTGTGAGGGCTGACATTGCTACAGGCTGACAGGAACACAAAGTACACATTGACACTCTGCCCAGTCACAGTCTAAAAATGTGTCGTTTGGGAAGAATTGACAAGAAGAGCAGATTGTCATCTGCTGAGCCCGGCCTGTCTTGGAGCTTCTATATTTAGAGTCCAGACATGTACAGAGTTGGCAAACCTTTACTACACTGTAGCTGCTGACCAATCAACCGTGTTTTAACAAGGGTCTTCAAATTTAGAATGGAGGTAACGGCTTTTTCTCATTTACTTCACCATTGTTCTGTGGGCAATTCAATAGGCTCACATTTAAGCTATTGATTAGATCACATCATAGCTATGTTCAGCTCAAACTGAACATACCTGTGGTGAAGTAAGGACTGATGATCATAACCAATGAACTGGTACCATTACAGTTGCAGAGAAAAGTTTCAGCGGTCTGAACTGGCCCCTCTCAGCTCGACTCAAACCAGCTTGATGGTGTCGCTGCGACTCAGCTGGTCGAGTCTCCAGAGGTTGGTTTAGAACGTGAGGGACGTCTCCTGTTTCAACAGCCAACAGAGAAGTCATCTTGTGAAGTCAGCTTCAATAAAATAATCCATAATCCATTTTATTTCTGTTACAAACTGTTAACGGAGGCTCAACGTGTGCCTGCGAGCACGTACGGTGCAGCGTGCTAGAGAGTGACTGAAGAAAAAAAAAGAAAAAAAGCCTAAAAGTCAGAAGTTAGGACGGAAGTACAAAGAGTCGATGCTATGGAGATGATACACTGTCTCGTCGCATTGGTGTGAACTGGCAGCTTTCAGAACGCTGCAGACCGATGCGTTGCAAGTAGTTGTAAGTTTCAACTCATCTTGTTTTGAATCTTTGGTCTGGACGGGACTTTATAGGCTGTGTGTTCTCGGCGAGCACAGTTAGATTCCTGCTGGAGAAACGAGCTTTCTTGGCCATGCATATGCTCAACTGGGTTCATAACAAAGCTTTCAGGAGTACATGTGCATGACAAACACTTCAGTGATAGATGTATACACCCACGATGCACCACAGAGTGCCACAGGTCCTTCCTGCCTGTGGCCATCAAACTATAGAACTCCTCACTCTGACTGTTACACACTTGACACAACACACATTTCCGTATCACATCTCTATAATGTAAATATTCTATGTGCACTTATTACTCGGTTCAATCATTTATTAGTTACATGTGCCTCATGTAGTGTGACCTCTTGTTCACTGCTGCTGCTTATGTTCACACTGTACTCTGATAGCATTTGTATAATCCTTTTTAACCTACTCTTACTTTACTTTGACTTAACTTTTTATTTCTTGCACCTTAGCTTTGTGACTTTATATTTCCCCGAGGGGACCATTGAAGTTTTCTGATTCTGATTCACACAGGGAACGTCCTCAGTGTGGCATCAGAGCAGTGGGATACCATCACTAGTAGGGGTGTGTCCAAACCAATGAAATACTCTCTGACTAAAATGGGACACTGACACTAAAATAAAGAATAGAAGCTTCGATATGCATGCTGTGTGTTAGGTTGCTTTCACACCTACGTCGTTTGGTCGGTTTAAAACCCTTGAGCGTTTGGTCGGATAGTCCAGTTCGTTTGGGGCGGTGTGAAAGCTCATCCCCACTCTGGTGCGGATCAAACAAACAAACGGGGGTCTCGGTTCGCTTCCAAGTTAACTAGAGTTCGGTTCACTTCAGGTGAGAACTGCGATCAGACCAAAAATACAGGAATTGAACCAAGAACAGAGCATTTACTAGCCTGGGATTTCAACCTTGCACACAATTTACGGACTTTTATATGATTTGATAATTGATAAATGATAACTTTTAGATCCATAAGCTGTTCTGAGCACACATCGCTGGTCGTCTGTGTGTAGGGCTGGGCGATATCAGATATCACGATATTCTTGACCAAATACCTTGATATCGATATATTGCGGCGATATTCTAGGGTTGACAACTGGTGTTTAACAAAATGCCTTCACACTTAGATTTTAGATAAATCATCATCAGTAATGTGGACATAATGTCTACGTGGGGGAAAGGGCAAATAATAGAAGAGCTAGAACAGTCTGGTAGGTTCAGAAAGTACATCACTTTACTGTAATGCAGCCTTTAAAACCAGGAAAAGACAACACTGTCATATTACGATATTACGATATCCAAAATCTAAGACGATATCTAGTCTCATATCACAATATCGATATAATATCGATATTGCCCACAATGCCCAGCCCTATCTGTGTGACATCATTAGTCTGTGTGACATCATCATCATCTCTCTCTCTCTCCTTCACTCGCTTATCCTGACGTCTGCTAGAAGCCTGGTTTCTGTGTGCATGTCAACGAGGCAGAGTGTCAACCAGCTCCTACTATGTGAGCCGTCTCTGTGTAACGTAGAGTTTTTCCTGCGTGTCTCTACGACGTGTAACGTTAGACAGCCAATCACAGACATTATTAGATCTTGGTAGAAGCGTGCTGCGTGCCGATTGGCTCCCTGACGCTGATGAGATTTGCTCCTTAAGTATTGAAATTGGGTATCGAGTGGCGAGGCATTTTTCGACACTCGATACTTTAAAGGCAATTCGATCTGTGCCTAAAAGGTATTGAATTCAGTACCCAGCCGTGGACACATTCCATCCCAACAGCACCGGTGTGTGTTCAGCAGTAGTTGTCTCTCTCTTTTGTCGCTTTCCTGTGCTTTTTTTGAGAACTATCTCTCCTGCACAAGGAGGCGAGCAGTAACTTGGCGTTCTTGTTGTTCATAGTTGGCTAAGGACTATTTAATGCACTTTCAAAGTTTCCAAAATTGACTTGCATACCTTTTGACCTGCACCCTTCATGTGACCCATCCTGAATGGGCTTGTAGCCGTTACTAGCACACTTCGCTCTCAGTTGTTTTAATTGCCTTCCATTTCCAGAGGAAAGGTCATAATAAGAAAAGCATTTTCAAGTACTTTTATCCCTTATTAGTATGCAGCGTCCTCATCTTCTACCTCACACACTACTTAGTTGATAGTTTAAATGCCGTACATTTATTGTACTGTGCCTAGACCATCTATTTAAACAGCTCTGGGACCCAATAAAAATGGAAAATGGCGATCCATCATACCCCCCCCCCTTCCCGTATCCCACGTCCTGTAGCATCTCGTCTGCATTTCCCTTTATAGATCGGAGGCATTTCCTTTCTGCTGATGTCAGGAAGTGTGTTTTGGGGACACAGCCAGACATGGTGAGAAATGGGACAGTGCTTGTTATTCTGCTTTGTGCTTCTTTCTCTCTCTCACTCGCTCTCTTCTGATGAGCCAAAGGAAGTGATTGGCTCTCATCTCCTGGCTACCACTGATGATTATATATAGTCTGGAGTGATTGAGTTATTATTAAATATTATATTATGTTATTAAAGATGATTATATTATTCATTGAAATGAATTATTTATTACACATTTGAAAAGTCTAATTTCTGGCACACTCCAGACTCCATACCTTTAGATCACATCTTGACCAAGAACGACAGTGGTATCAAAGAGACGTCCTGTTCTGTTTTTTATTGGTCACACTGTAAATTGTATTCATTTTCTTTCCCATTTAGCTTCGTCTTGTTCAATTTCATATCCCTCATAATATATTTTGTTGTAATTAGTGCTCCTCTTCGGCTACTGCAACCGCTCGGTTTTCCCACAGGGATCATGAAAGGTTCAATTTACCTCAGAATTCGTAGCTGCCATATCTCCGCAGCAATTTGTCTAAAAGTGATTGTGATAGAATTGTTTCACATTCACTCTAATTAGACTGAAATAACAAGGGGAGTGGGCATATTAATCCAAAAAGGGTGTTTTATTCGGGGTTTTTTTTGTCAGGGACAGCTGCTGTGCTGTAATAGGCTCCATTGTAGTGGGAGAACTGAATCTGTACAGTTGTCAGTAGCTTGTAAGAGGATCAAGTCCACCGCCCTCCAAATCTCCTTTTATATTATTACTTACAGTAGCTAGAATCCCAAGGGCTCTCCTGCACACAGTACCACCCAAGGGAGATTGTAGGATTTTTTAAGAGGGGGGTACAGGGGGGGGACTATGGGGTGGGGTATTGGATAGGATAGAACAACATAATGTAATAATGTAATTCTGCTAAATAAAACATCACATTCATTATTACATTTATTTTTGTTTTCAATTGTATATTTGAATACAATAAACATTTTCTATAGGCTCAGTATTCCTGAGACTCCAAGACTCCTTCATGATCATGAAGGAGTCTTTTTGAATGCTCATGGCTGTTGTCATTAAGTGTCATCCGGTAAATTATAACACTGACTAGGGCTGTCCCTAACAATTATTTTTGTCATTGATTGATCTAACGATTAATTTGCATATTGTTCTAAAGATTTTTGAACTGAACTTTGGAGAATCTGTATTTTTACTTAAGTACTTGACATAAAACCTAAAATGGCTATGACATGGATTTATGTCATCACTGGAGTAATATGCAGTTAAGATAATCACTGCAATGTATTTTTGCATCAGTGTGGGACAAGGAAAATAACTGAAACGCAGGACTCCAGCCTACGTAAGTGGCCTGAAGTTTATACTTGTGTGTTGGTGTGTGAGTCTCTAGGAGAATAGCAGGGTGTGTGTGTGTGTGTGTGGGGAGTGTGTGGTAGAGCGATTGATTTCATGTTGTTTATGGAGAAGGAGAACCAGGAAATGAGTAGGGGGAAATGCAACGCTACCAAGCGATGGCCGAGCGACGTGTGTGCACCTCTTGAAAAATGTAACTACACGTCGCAGTGATGCATAACGCTCGGCCGTGTCTTGGCAGCGTTGCATTTCTCCCGACTCATTTCCTGGTTCTCCTTCTCCATAAACAACATGAAATCAAGGAGAGGGTTAACTTCTCCTGCTCCAGATTTCCCACCGTGGCCAGAAAGAACAGGGGAGACACTTTGTTTCTCTCACTATGACTCTGGAGTTGCTACTGAATACTGAAAGCAGCAGAAATGCAGAACTGAAAAAGACTATCGCAAGTGATATTGTTATTTTGATATTAAACAATGTTATTGCATCTTTTCTTCATATCGGGCAGCCCTAAAAAAAAAAAAAACTCGAAAAGAGTTTAGCTAATTTTGCTAACTGCTGGTCAGGTCAGCAAGCTCCACCACATATATGAAGCTACCTGAGCCACAAAGACCACCGAGCTACCTATGCTACCAATATTGTGGTATGCTTAACAAACTACACATTTAAAGAAGCTTAGCAAAGATGAACTAACCACAGAAACAGGACTCAGCCGACCGCTAAGGCTTATGCTGCGTTCCAGACACAATTTTTAGCCGTAAGTTACGTCTTCAAGTCACGACTCACGACTTGGTAGTGTTCCAGGCAAAGTCACCACAAACCCGTCTAGCTAGTGTTAGCGTTAGCTAGCGGCTACCTATCGTTGACGTTAGCTAGCGTTAGCTGATACCGGCCATTTCTAGTCGGCAACATATTTTGGGCTTCATTTAATAAACATAACCTGTAGTAGTACACAATTGTATGTGTATTGTTTTGATTACAATGTGCGGAATTACTTTACGCTGCCTATTTATGTCTATTTATTTCTATTTCTCACTGTTAACCGCCGGCGTCTGTACAGCATCAACAGGGGTCGCCATTGTTGTTTATGTGTGTGTGACGTTACAAACTGTAACTGGGAGTAATGATCTGGTACAAGTTCACGAGTAGTAAGTTACGGGTTTGACTGCCGCTCCAGGGTAGAAGGTTGTGAAAACACGAGTTATGGGTTGCCTGGAACACAGCATTAGATCAATCCCACACTTTTGTTTCAGAGCTCACCACCCCCTGAATTTACTAGTCGCAGCCAATCCATTAAAATCAGTTGATACTGGTCCAGAGTTTTTCTGTGTGTGTGACTGAGCCTAATCACTGCAGTCCACGGTGTATTCCTCCATGTTGGATTTGGTTCAGAATCCATTCTAGTACTTCACAGGGCAAAACAAGAGTTCTTTATGAACAAGAACAAGACGAAGATACTGCTTCCCCGAGTACAGGTGTAAAATAAAGTAGAAAGGAAAGAGAACCTAACCCTTGGGATGTCTTCCTGTCGACCTGCAACTTTTTGTTTTTCTGGGTCAAAATTTTAATCTAAAATTGGTTGACACTTTTTCTCACTTTTCCCGACATTTTTGTGACTTTTAAAAAAAAATTTGTTGGCACTTTTTCCATTGTTTTTGCACTTTTTTTTACGTTTTTGTTCTTTTTTCCCACTTTTTTAAAATCACTTTTTTTCAATGTTCTTGCATAATTTTTTTCTCTCCACAATGCTATAAAATTGAATAAAACACCCAAATTCAATGAAAGTAGTGAACTGATCATTTATTTTACAGAACCATCCACTTGAAAGAAACCTGAATTTTCTGATATAGAAACTGTTTGAAAATGGGTCTTATTTGACCCGAGGACAACAGGAGGTCTATGTGTTTTTTTTTGGAGAAACAATCCTACTAATTAGGGATGTCCCGCCGATCGCAAGTATCGGCTCGGAGCCGGTATATATTGGGCATTTTTTAACCGATCGGGGCTCGGCCTTTACCCCGATTACGTTACTCCGATCATGTACAATAGCTTGTAGTGATCGCTGCCTTTAAATCACACAGGCCCTGTGCTACAGACACACCGACAGACCGCCTGGATGCCGGCACTTTCAAACCAAGGTGGCGTGCGGCCACTCACCAGTGTCTGTCCGGAGTGTCTCGTAGCTTGCCAGCCCTTGGCAACACTAAGTACAAAAATCCTTCTTTCTTAGTCATCCGTTTTTTTTACAGAAGAGGATTACTCCAATTCTACACACTTCTTAACCACACTTACAGGCCGTCATTCCCTGGAGCCGACATCGGAACATAAGAAGAAAACCAAAGGTTGAATATTAAGCGCAAGAGGCGTCACTAAGTATAGTTTTCGTTGTCCAGCGGGGAACTTAAAACGGTTTATTTTTTTGGTTGGGGGTTTGCTAGGATCCTAAAGAGAACAAGCTAATTTTTCTGCACACAGACGTATTTAATTACTTTGCTTACTTAGTTATCTTAAACCAAAAAACGGTGTGCAGTTTGCAGCTCTATTATCTGAGCAAATACAAGTATCGGATCAGGACTCGGTATCGGCAGACATTCAACATTTTAAAGATCTAATCAGATCGGGGCGACAAAAAAGCTGATCGGGACATCCCTACTACTAATAATCCTACCACGGAGGGATACAGGGCTCCCATCATCCCTTGTTATGATTACCACACTAAAGCATCACAATGAAATTGACAGTGCCATGGTGTCCAACGTGTTACACATAGCACCTTTTAATGTAATCAGTCTTTAATCAAACTTATTCTGTTCTTTCATCCGAAAGAGGCAAAGATGTGTTAGAAAGGAGCTGTAATGGCAGAGCGTGCTGCCTTCCTTTATTTATTATTTTTTTTAAATTGACTCTATATACAAACTTAACAAATGATGTGGTGTTGCAGTTTGGTCAGGGGTCAGTGCTGGGCAGGGGGCCAACCTCCTTCTAATGGGTTGGAAAGTCCCACTCGCTGCTGCTGCTTGGTTGGCCAATGCACTGATTTAGGCCCACTTCAAGTTTATTTACCATCAAAAATTGGGAGAAACGATTTATCATGTTGAGAAACAATTCGACAAACAATCCTTTATTTTTATTTTTTTTTTCCCGAGAGGCCAACTGCTGTTTCCCCTCCTTTTATTTTTGAACTGGTGCAGCTGAGATTTTCCTCCCAGAAAATAACCTTTTCTTGGACCGTGTCCAGCCGGCCCACCCCTCTGATATGCAGCATGGCTGCTGGGATGGGGATCCGAGACGGAGGAGAGTTGTTCGGCCACCTCCACTTCCATTAACGACAAGCGAGCAGGGCGACCTCCAGACCCTCGATTAAGCCCCGCTCCGCGCGTTCGGTTAATGAACAGCAAAGGAAAAAAAGTTGAGGTGTAAAAAGCAATATCCCAAAGGCTCGGCGGGTAATTCTCGGTCACAACTCTTTTCTCTGAACCGAGACCTTTACTCAGTCACCTCAATTATACTGTACCACCCTGCTCTCATCTGGGCCTTCCTTCCACAGCTCGCACAACATGACAGAATGCATTTCCATACTAATGCCGCGGGAGTCATCACATCACAAGGGAGGTGTGTGTGTGTGTGTGTGTGTGTGTGTGTGTGTGTGTGTGTGTGTGTGCGCGGTGATGAAGGAACATGTCAGCCAGTGCAACTGTGTGGCTCACTGATGCGTTTTAGTAGTTTTTCGACAACTATATGGCAAAGCTTGATAAACGGCTTCAGTTTCAGGCCACATGAATATTCATGTGCAGCATAGTATCATGAGTTGAACTACAGAATATGTAAATATATGTACATAGTTTTATTAGGGCTGAACGGTGAATCGTTTTCAGTTTGAAAGAATGCGATGAGCTAATCGTGAAGACCGCGATCAATTGAATGTGAATATTTTAGTTGAATGTTTGGTGTTAACATAACGTTTTTTTATTCCGCTTTTTATTATTATATTTACTGTTCTTTTCATAAGATAAATGCTGGAATAATGTTCATTTATCACAGACCTATTTTCAGTGGTAGAAGGTGTAATATGTAGATGCTGCTGTTGAACTGAGGCAGATCACACATTTCAGTTTACAGGAAAGTACTGGTATTCTTTATTAGGGCCTGAGCACGAAAGTGCAAGGAACCTATTGTTTTTGTACAGATTATTATTATTATTATTATTATTCCGACGCGTCACTCGCATTTTTGAGGGGCTTAGCATGCTTGAAAACTCCAAAGTTTGCCTCCCCACCGTTATGCTTTGGGTTCCGCTTTTGCATGCTCCCCGGGTCGTCGGTGGCTTGGACCCCGTCATAACTGCTTGCAGTTCTAGTTATTATTATTTATTACTTTAGCTTTTCTGATAAATGTTCTGTTTGACTTCTGAGTGTTCCATGCTTATTCCATGCTGCCTGTTCATTATCTACGTTCTCATCCCTCGTAAGATATATAGAGCAGTTCTGATGGCGTCTCATGTTTTTATGCTCCATGACATTGTTTTATCTGTTACACAGGGAATATTTACACAGCTAAACTTTTAAGAAACAAAATCGCAAATCGAATCATAATCTCAATATCTGGCAGAAAAATAGCAATTATGTTTACCCCAAATTGTTCAGCCCTAGCGTGTGCGTGTGTGTGTGTGTGTGTGTGTGTGTGTGTGTGTGGGCAGCATTTTCGCTTCTTGTCTGAATTTCAGATCCAAGTAATTAATGTCCTTGTTCCCTGTGTTTTTCCTTCTCCCCACTCCAACAGCACAACCCAATCCGCCGAAAATTCACGAAGGATGGTGGGCGTACAAGGAGGTGGTGCAGGGCAGCTTTGTTCCAGGTAAGCCTCCAAAACAAGTCTGCAGCACTTTGATGCATGGCACTTTCTCCCAGAGTACAGATTTTTCGCTGCATACACTTTAACCACACTGTGTGCTTGATCCTGAAGTCGGAGCTTGTTACATATTTAAGATAACATCGGGCCACCTTGCCACTGGCAATAGTTTTACTTTCTCATTCTAACGAGAGCTATCCGCCCTTCCCCATACAGGTGACACTTTTCCACTGATTGATTGACGGCAGCTCACTGTGCCTTCCACCTTTTTCCATCTTGCTGTGTATCTGCGTGTCAGGCCAATCATTTTTTTTTTGCGAGACTGTGTTTTTCTGCTGAGCTGAGGTGCTTTTGATAAAGCCTGCAGGTGGCTGTGTGTTTGAGTGTGTCTACGCCAGTTCAGGACCCGATGTGTGCGTACGGACAGAACAATTTAGCGACTTTAGGGACTTTCTTCTGATGAGATGTAAAAGGTCAGAGTTGAGTTTTGTGGATTCCAATGTTCAAAATTACACAAAGCGATACATTCGTATTGGACCTATTTGCACCTCAAGACTCCCATCCAATGGCAACATGCTGCTGCTCCTCAGTCAGTAGGACAGGATGCATGCTTCTTTTGTGGCCAGACTTTCTCCTGCATAGGACTTTTTATGCCAAATCCTCTCCGAATGTGTTTTAATAGGAATTCACCAAACAACCGTTGAACAAGCAGATCATAAACTTGAATAGGAGCGCTAAAGTTTTACCGTCCAGAGTCAGGCTTTTGCAGTTTTGTCGATTGGGGTTTCATTTCCGTAAGCATATTAGGCATTTTTGTTTATCAAATTGGCAGAAATGACAGGCAAATGCATAGATTTCTGTCATAATAAGGTAACACAGACTCAGAATCATGCTTAGCCTACTGTTGTGTGTAGTCCCCCCCCACCCCCAAATGCCCATTTTGAATCAGGAAAAACCCAGATGGCCATAGATCATGAAAAACATGCATATATTGTCTTGGAAATCAGTCAAATCCAACAAAAACATTGAGTTGAATACAGCCCTAGTGCTTGTGGAGCCAGTAGAGCCATAGCTCTAGATCTTTTTTTGACATAAACGTTTTCTAAGTGAATCTTGACATATAAAATCAGGACTTTTAGGTTAAAGGTGACATATCGTGGTATAGGCTGAGTTAAGCGAAGTAACAGTGTGTTAATGTGGTATTGTGGTGTGTACACAGCCAATACAGGCATCTGTTTCCCAAAAGCAAACGTTAAAGGAACATATATTCTCGGCGAAGCATTGCTACTCTCTGCTCGGGGCTTCTCAGGCGCTGCAAGCATAACACTCCGCCCAAGTAGCAGAAGTAGCAGTGCTTCGCCTTTCTGAGAATATAGTTCCCAGTATGTATACGGTTAGAAGATGGCTGTGTGTCATGTGACCTTGTTATTTGTACACGCTGTGACTATACAAATCACAACATGTAAATAGGAACATGTTAGCGTTATTTTGTCACTTATTGGGAGCAGTAGGCTAGTTGGAACCGATTACCTTCAGGATCTGTGCTAGGCTAAGCTACCGGTGGGTGCGTTGGAACACGCACGGAGATGAGAAGGGTATGTATGGACTCATCTAACTCTGGGGGATACGGTGAAAAAGCTAAAGTCCCAATAAGTTGGCGTGTTCCAGCATTTCCAGGCATTCATAATAAGTGCCTGTTTGTCCTTCCCTCTTGCACCAACCGCCCGGGCGGTTTGCTGCTCCGTTTATATCTCCGCTTTCTCTCGGCGCACTTCTCCGCGCCGCACTTGCTTTACTAACCGCTGTACAACAGCTGGAGCAGTGCAACACTATTCATGATCCTCCTGCAGAGCATCACCAACTCCACCTTACCGTGTTCTGCAGCACGGAAGGTTTGTTTCACTGCAAATTAAGCCCAATTTAATGGACAGTGACAGTTTCCTCATCTACACTTCATCTGTTTCATCTATGTATAGAAATGATCAGTGCTTGAATACTTCCTCATCTGACAGTTCTTAACTAAAGTTGTAAGTATTTGATCGGCAGCCAAAATGATATTGTAGAAATTGAAATGTGAATAATACTTACGCCCTCGCTGGGAAAAGCAATAATACGACTTTAGTGCTCTGGTACAGTAGTGCAGTGGTGGAATGTACCTCAGTACATTTACTCCAGTACTGTACTTTAGTACAAATGTTGAGGGACATGTACTTTACTTGAGTCTTTTCATGCCACTTTTTACTTCTTTTTGGCATTTTGGGTCTTTATTTTGCCAGGACAGCTTTAAACATGAAACGGAGAGAGAGAGAGAGAGACATGCAGCAAAGGGCCGCAGGTCGGAATCGATCCCGCGGCCGCTGCGTCGAGGAGTGAGCCTCTGTATATGGGCGCACGCTCTGCCAGGTGTACTACCCAATGTGGTATTAGTAAGTAAAGGATCTGAATACTTCTTCCAGTGCTGCAGTAGTGCTATCAGAGCTCTGAGCCCTCTCCACTTGTTTCCACGTTATTGGCTCGTTTCTCTTCCCTGAAACGTCTCTCGGCGGAGGTCAAAACCTGCATCTTACGTCGTTTTCACCCCAAGGTTAGCAAAGCAAACGTAGTCCCACGTCGGGCCTGTGTCGCTGCGGCAGACCTTTGGAATACCGCTTATCCTTTCTGAGCTCTCTCAATTAGCTCTAAATTTGGTCTAAGTGCTGCACCCGTTCTCCCTTTGCTGTCACCTCCTCGCCATCACTTTCACTCACTGTTGTTCGTTCTTTCTTTCGTGCATACATGTCTGGCTGAATCATTTCTTCCAGCACTGGGCCTCTCGCTTCGCTGTAATTAATGGAAGCGTGCAGTACACGTGTGCTTCGTTTCATTTATGCACCCATTAGTCTGTGTCTGGTGCACAGTTTTATAAGTCGGCTAAACTTTAATTAACGTTACAGTGCAACTTTCAACTTGAGTGCCCGCTGTGTTGTAAAAGTGTATTTAAACCAATTATAATGTCAAAGGACCAAAAATAGGACCGAAAAGCCGATAATAAGCTCCCATTTGTAATGCTGCAGATATTGAATGTAACGACACTACCAATGCTACAGAGTTTTTTATTTTATTCATTATTACTATTATTGTGCCTCATTCACCAAACGTTGAGGACCCGAAGGCAGAGAGCAGGCAGGCAGGCAGGAGAAAGTTGAAGTTGAGGATTTATTAAACCAAAACACAGAAAATAACCAAGGGAGTCCAGAGAATAGCTGACACGGAGAAACACGACCGGAACAAACACACACACATACAATGATCTGACACAGGACAAGAGGAACACAAAGACTAAATACAGAGGGTAACGAGGTAACAAGAGGCCGGTGACACAAGGGCTGGGAAACAGGTGGAAAACATCAGGCAATCACAAGAGCAGGAAAACACAGGGAGTAAAACTAGACAAGACAAGACAGAGAACAGACTATCAAAATAAAACAGGAAACAGAACATAAAACAAGACCAATAATCACACAACAGAAGGAAACGAGACATGACAGAAAACCAGGCTACAAAAATGACAAGAAAACAGACTACAGTAAGACAAGACAAAACACCAAAACCATAACACTTAAAGGTGCTATAAGCGATGTCGCACGTTTTTTAGGCTACAACATTTTTTGTCACATACAGTAAAACATCTCTTCACTATCTGCTATCTGCCTGTCCCCTGAACACACTGTAAAACAATGCTGTCTCTGTGGACAGCCCAGGCTCCACAAATGCCAACATAAATAAACTGGCCAACCTGCACCACCAAACATAACAAACAAGAGTTCCAGCGAAAAATCGACAATAAGGCTTTTGGGTTGGGGGGTTAGTGCACGGAAGCACGGAAGGGAGGGGGAGGGGACGGGATGAGGAGGAGGGAGGGGCGAGCTAGCCTCATTTTGTTTGACAATGCGTGTTTGTCCTTCCCTCTGGCACCAACCGCCCGGGCGGTTTGCTATATCTTTATATAGCGTTTATATCTCCGCTTTCTCTCGGCGCACTTCTCCGCGCCGCACTTGCTTTAGTAACCGCCGTACAACAGCTGGAGCAGTGCAACACTATTCATGATCCTCCTGTGGCCGTGCAGAGCATCACCAACTCCACCTTACCGTGTTCTGCAGCCCGGCAGGATTCGATTTAAAAGAGAACGGAAGGTTTGTTTCACTGCAAATGAAGCCCAATTTAATGGACAGTGACAGTTTCCTCATCTACACTTCATCTGTTTCATCTATGTATAGAAATGATCAGTGCTTGAATACTTCCTCATCTGACAGTTTTAGGGGTTCTTAACTAAAGTTGTAAGTATTTGATTGGCAGCCAAAATGATATTGTAGAAATTGAAATGTGAATAATACTTACGCCCTCGCTGGGAAAAGCAATAATACGACTTTAGTGCTCTGGTACAGTAGTACAGTGGTGGAATGTACCTCAGTACATTTACTCCAGTACTGTACTTTAGTACAAATGTTGAGGGACATGTACTTTACTTGAGTCTTTTCATGCCACTTTCTACTTCTTTTTGGCATTTTGGGCCTTTATTTTGCCAGGACAGCTTTAAACATGAAACGGAGAGAGAGAGAGAGAGAGAGAGAGAGAGAGAGAGAGAGAGACATGCAGCAAAGGGCCGCAGGTCGGAATCGATCCCGCGGCCGCTGCGTCGAGGAGTGAGCCTCTGTATATGGGCGCACGCTCTGCCATGTGTACTACCCAATGTGGTATTAGTAAGTAAAGGATCTGAATACTTCTTCCAGTGCTGCAGTAGTGCTATCAGAGCTCTGAGCCCTCTCCACTTGTTTCCACGTTATTGGCTCGTTTCTCTTCCCTGAAAAGTCTCTCGGCGGAGGTCAAAACCTGCATCTTACGTCGTTTTCACCCCAAGGTTAGCAAAGCAAACGTAGTCCCACGTTGGGCCTGTGTCGCTGCGGCAGACCTTTGGAATACCGCTTATCCTTTCTGAGCTCTCTCAATTAGCTCTAAATTTGGTTAAAGGTCAGATTAAACTCTAAGTGCTGCACCCGTTCTCCCTTTGCTGTCACCTCCTCGCCATCACTCTCACTCACATACATGTCTGGCTGAATCATTTCTTCCAGCACTGGGCCTCTCGCTTCACTGTAATTAATGGAAGCGTGCAGTACATGTGTGCTTCGTTTCATTTATGCACCCATTAGTCTGTGTCTGGTGCACAGTTTTATAAGTCGGCTAAACTTTAATTAACGTTACAGTGCAACTTTCAACTTGAGTACCTGCTGTGTTATAAAAGTCTATTTAACCAATTATAATGTCAAAGGACCAAAAATAGGACCGAAAACCGATAATAAGCTCCCATTTGTAATGCTGCAGATATTGAATGTAACGACACTACCAATGCTACAGAGTTTTTTATTTTATTTATTATTATTATTACTATTATTGAGCCTCATTCACCAAAGGTTCTTAAAAAGAAATTTGTTCTTAAAGGTGCTATAAGCGATGTCACACGTTTTCTAGGCTACAACATTTTTTGTCACATACAGCAAACATCTCTTCACTATCTGCTATCTGCCTGTCCCCTGAACACACTGTAAAACAATGCTGTCTCTGTGGACAGCCCAGGCTCCACAAATGCCAACATAAATAAACTGGCCAACCTGCACCACCAAACATAACAAACAAGAGTTCCAGCGTTCCAACTAAAAATTGACAATAAGGCTTTTGGGTTGGGGGGTTAGTGCACGGAAGCACGGAATGGAGGGGGAGGGGACGGGATGAGGAGGAGGGAGGGGCGAGCTAGCCTCATTTTGTTTGACAATACTTTGAACGTCAACAAGAGGTAACGTCGCTCACCTTTAAACCCCATTTACGCAGTTTTCACGAAGATTCTGGCATTCACCAATGTTTTCTGAACAGAATCTACTCGCAGTCAAGAGCACTCTTACGCACAATTGAGAGCTGATGTGTTTGCGCAAAATAAGTAGTTATACCGTTTTCGTCAAACTCAGTGGTGAGTGAAACTGAAGCAGAGGGACAGAGCTGTACCCGAGCCAAAGTAGAGCACTTTTTAATTATTAACTTTATCTGTTATCAGGCAAATAAACCGCAGATGCAGATGATCTGCAAAAACGTCCATGTAAAGCTACCTCTACTGCTCATTGAAATGTTTTTTTTTATTCCGTGGTGTTGTAGTTCTTCTCTTTCGCTCGTCCAAATATAATTCGCTGTATATGTACAGATCATTATTACTCTGTGTTGCTTTTATTGAATTTGAAGAAATGTATTGACTTTGCAAGGACTTTTCTGACTCTGGATTTCGTTGTACTTTAAAGGTGCAGTAGGTAAGAATTATAAAACTAACTTTCTGTCATATTTTCTGAACTGACCCTATGTTCCAGTTGAACCACATGACGCAGGTAATGTAAAAAATAAATCTGGCTCCTCTGGCACCACCTACAGCCTGTAGTGTGATTTGCAAAAATCCACAGCTCCCTGTTCAGATGCACCAATCAGGACCAGGGGGGGTGCCTAACTGCGTGTCAATCACTGCTCATACACACGCATTAATTCTCCCTTGTGGGGGGAGGGGCTTAGGAGACCGTTTTGGGCTTCAGCGGAAAGGGGGGAGGGACGGAGAAGTTATCGATGTTCAAATTTTTTGGCTAAGTCGTGGATCTTCACAATCCTACCTACAACACCTTTAATGTCGTGATATAGGTCTTAGATTCCATTCATAAAGTTCCTAAAAAGTCTTAAATTTGACTTGTTGAAACCTACAGAAACCCTTTATTGTCTTTCTGTGATTGTCAATCCCTTACATTACTAAAGACCTTATTAAAATGGGGTATGTTTGGCAAAAAAATCTGTAAAGTTGACCTGGGTATTTCTTATGTATGAGTAAGAAAACATGTTTTAGGAGCCGTCTGAATGCTGTGGTATTTATGGTATTGAGCCACCTCGTGATTGACTCTGTGTTTCTTGCTGTGTGGATGGGTAGCAGTGGCTTCATATGATCAGAGATACAGTGGGGCAAAAAAGTATTTAGTTAGCTACCAATTGTGCAAGTTCTCCCACTTAAAAATATGAGAGAGGCCTGTAATTTTCATCATAGGTACACTTCAATTTTGAGAGACAAAATGAGAAAAAAAAATCCAGAAAATCACATTGTAGGATTTTTAATGAATTTATTTGCAAATTATGGTGGATAATAAGTATTTGGTCAATAACAAAAGTTCATCTCAATACTTTGTTATATACCCTTTGTTGGCAATGATAGAGGTCAAATGTTTTCTGTAAGTCTTCACAAGGTTTTCACACACTGTTGCTGGTATTTTGGCCCATTCCTTCATGCAGATCTCCTCTAGAGCAGTGATGTTTTGGGGCTGTCGCTGGGCAACATGGACTTTCAACTCCCTCCAAAGATTTTCTATGGGGTTGAGATCTGGAGACTGGCTAGGCCACTCCAGGACCTTGAAATGCTTCTTACGAAGTCACTCCTTCGTTGCCCGGGCGGTGTGTTTGGGATCATTGTCATGCTGAAAGACCCAGCCACGTTTCATCTTCAATGCCCTTGCTGATGGAAGGAGGTTTTCACTCAAAATCTCACGATACATGGCCCCATTCATTCTTTCCTTTACACGGATCAGTCGTCCTGGTCCTTTTGCAGAAAAAACAGCCCCAAAGCATGATGTTTCCAGCCCCATGCTTCACAGTAGGTATGGTGTTCTTTGGATGCAACTCAGCATTCTTTCCCCTCCAAACACGACGAGTTGAGTTTTTAACCAAAAAGTTCTATTTTGGTTTCATCTGACCATATGACATTCTCCCAATCCTCTTCTGGATCATCCAAATGCTCTCTAGCAAACTCCAGACGGGCCTGGACATGTACTGGCTTAAGCAGGGGGACACGTCTGGCACTGCAGGATTTGAGTCCCTGGCGGCGTAGTGTGTTACTGATGGTAGCCTTTGTTACTTTGGTCCCAGCTCTGGACCAAAGTGGACCTAGTGAATCTTGCTTGTTTGTAGGTGACCAAGTACTTATTTCCCCGAGGAATTTGCAAATAAATTCATTATAAATCCTACAATGTGATTTTCTGGATTTTTTTTCTCATTTTGTCTCTCATAGTTGAAGTGTACCTATGATGAAAATTACAGGCCTCTCTCATCTTTTTAAGTGGGAGAACTTGCACCATTGGTGGCTGACTAAATACTTTTTTGCCCCACTGTAAGCATGGGCGAGATAGAAAGATTGATTTACAGACGGAAGCCCTCTGACTGCAGATGGCTGTGTGCATGTGGCTTTCTTAAAGAAATGATATTGTCACATATATGAATGTTTGGCGACTGCAGACGGCGATATGTAGAATGGGAGAAGTGAGTTCTGATTGTATTTAGATGAGAGTGTACCAGAGAGGGCTGTTGATTTAAGGTATAAGGGCTGCTGGGTAATGTGATTTTATACCCTTTTATGTACTCATATACTCTTTTTGTTTGGACCAGGAAAAACACAATTTAGTTCCTCTCTGCACTGCACTGTATACAGATGGATGGCAATAAAGTCGCTCTCATCTCTTATACCCTGCAGGGTTCAATAATAAGGGTTTCCCGATGGCCTGAGGCAAGTAAAACGCCACGTCGGGCAAGTAAATATAACGACCTACGAGGGCTGCACAATATATCGTTTTTTTTTTATCGTCATAGCGATATCAACTGCCGCCATATACATATCGCGAAAGGTTGCAACATATCGCAGTAGACACTACGAGATTCTTTTATGTTAGTTGAAAGAAAACATCAGCAGACAATTGCACTTGTAACAGTGTAACTGTCATTATTTTATAGTGGTGCCTGTTTTTGTCAATACAATGTTCAATTTGTTCAATTAAAGAATGTTAGAAATTATTTCCTTTTGTTTGTTTTAAATTCAACAATCAATTTGTTGTATTTTAGAAGAATACTGAAAGCAACAAAAAGGCAGAACTGAGTACATTTTAATATCTGTTAATTTATCGCAAGTAATATCGTTATCGCGATATTCAACAACGTTATCGCATGGCGCATATTTTCCCCATATCGTGCAGCCCTACAACCTACTTGCCCGTTCGGGCATCATCGTATCGTAATCATTTGATTTGAATGTGCTGTTGGCCAATCAAGAATTGAGTTGGCGCTTGATGCTTTTGCCGTATTCTTTCGACATTTTTTACACTTTTGATGCTTTCAACGTTAGACATTTTAGTTTACATTTCTGACGCTTTTTGACAATTGACTTCAGGCAAGTAGATTTCGTTTTTACTTGCCAGACTGGAAGTAAAAACTGATTTGCCTGGAAGTCTTATTAGATCTCCATTAGATTTCCATTTAACTCTTTCTCTTTGCATTCCAAGGCTGTAGCCAGGATCTTAGAAATACTATTGCCTCGAGTCCAAGTCAAATAGAGATTTGACCGGAAAGACAGATGTCTTGTTCTGTAAGCACATTTGTGATGAATGGTGGTTGTCAGCAATAACCTTGAAGACCAATACATTGTGTTTTCAATGACTGCTTCACAATAAAAGCTCCCCCCCCCCCCCTCAATGATAGTGTCACCAGTTGAATGCTTTTAATGTGAACAAGCAGCAGTTGGTAATGTAGCATTAGCAGAAACGCACACACATACAGCTCTGACACACATGGACGTGAGTGAACAGTAAACACTGAGGCTGATATCAATGAGATACATTTACAAACAATAATGCGAGATTCCTGATTTCCAGCATGGGAACAGTGGACTCCGCCACCATTTAATGAAAACAACTTTATAGAGATGTAATTACATAAAGTAACGTAACGCGTGCACGGAATGGCTATTTGCTGTCAAAAACTAGGACTATAAATAGTATCAACAATTGGTTTTTAAAGGCGTTTTCACACCTATAGTTTGTTTGCTCTGGTCCTAAGCAGTTGATGAGTTTGTAAACTTGGAGCGATTTCCCCTTGGTTCGGTTCACAGAGAAAAATCCAAGCTTACCAAAATGCGTCATTACAAACCATGCAAGAACGTACCCTCCTGTTATTGGTCGCATATGTCTGGAGCGGGAGTAAGAAAGTAAATACAGGACGAAGGTCCTGTATTCTGTATTCTGGATTATACATGTCAAATCGGCCAAAATGAAGAACGACGGCCCCTCGGACAGACGGCGGCACGGAACACAGCGAACAGACTCGAGTTACTGACCTCGCCAGACTGTCTAACAGCCGATTTTCGGCTCTGTGTGTCCGGGCCTTTAGGTTCCGCCTGGGACAAGAGGAAGAGCTAAAGACAGTGCTCAGAGAGACAGACACAATGATTCTTTTATGGAGCTAATAGTGTAACAGCAGGGAAGTTCCTCTGGCTTTCACACCCACACACACACACACGCACTATCATAGTGTACTGTATGTGTGGAAATAGTCAGGATGAGTGATTGTTACATATCCAATAATTAGGCTAATTTCAAGCAAATGAAAGCGCCTACATAATTCAGTAAGTAATTAAGTAATTAGAATTGAGAACTGTTTTGATGATACATTAGAAATACATGCTGCTCAGTTGAAGGGTGCTGACAAATAAATCCAGTGTTGTCATTAACCTTGACTTATATCTTGGGGGAGGGGCGGAGGGGGGCGGCGGTGCGCAATCATGGAAGGCTTGTATCCAGTGGACGCGCCAACAGTTTTCTTGTTATCAGAAGTCCTCATGGGGGCGGCAGAAACTACGCACTATAGCTTTAGGTAACAAGAATAGCCTGACGCAAAGCAACAACATATCACGGCCTGAGCATGACCTATTGCCTAAATGTGTAATGTCGCCTACAGTGGAATGTATACTCCATCCATCTTCGTGTCCCATTGACTGCCTCCCATAAGTCATGGGCCGCATTGATTTAGCAAGATGTTTTTAGGCTTCTAACATCACGTCAATCCATTCCTTCATTTCTGTCACAGTGCAGCTTTGATATGGCACAGCGTTGCAGCTTATGTGTATATATATATATTTCTAGTTGCAGGCCTTCACCATGTTGAAGAGCGATTTATGACTTTATCCATCTATCAGATATCCTATTTATCTAGGTTTATACAGTTAAGAGAGTTTGGCGATGCCTACTTGACACACTTGGAACAGTAGCCTGGTGCATTTACTGAAACTCCTCTGCTTTAAATGGCATAAAACATGTTGGCACAAGTGTTGAGTTGACAGTATGCAGTGCTCCAGTTAGGATTAGTGTCGTGCTTTTTGCTGTTAACAAAGCGTGGAGGACAGCTTTTTTTTTTTAAGAATATTTTTTTGGGGCATTTTTGGTTTTTATTTTGACAGGACAGCTGAAGACATGAAAGGGGAGAGAGAGGGGGGAATGACACGCAGCAAAGGGCCACAGGTCGGAGTCGAACCCGGGCCCACCGCGTCGAGAAAGAAACCTCTATATATGGGCGCCCGCTCTACCAACTGAGCTATCCGGGCGCCCGGAGGACTGTGAGAGCATCCGATCTAATCACCAGACCTTATCGTACATCTCCACATCTGATGCTCCCTTTTTCAAGGCCATCAACTGACGTCAGAACATTTTGTCACAGCTTCTCATCTCCAGATTTTGATTTAATCCCGTGTTTTACCCTCCACATGCTCTTGTTCCTCCTTATGCTGTTGTTTTATTGCCATTTTGTTTGGCAGCAATCAAACAAGTGGTAGCCGTTTTTCCAGCAGGCTTGTGAGCTGATTAACCGTTTTTTTATTTATTTATTTTTTTTCACATCCCACTGAGACAAGAACCAAGCACCAACAATATAATTTTAGCCGCTAGTTGTGAAGCCCAATATGCAGTGTTGTGAAAAATCCTGTTTCATTTTCAATGAATACTCCAGCTAAGCTCCCCTCCGAATCAATGGAGGAGGCTAATTGGCTGGTACTTTGTATATGTCTGGCAGGTAGCGAGCTCTTCTTCAAGTGACATTTGCTGATCGAAAACCAATTAAAGGCACAGACACCACGCACCATTTGCCACCAGCAGTTTTATGGGAAGAAAATGGATATTCGATAGCACATTGCCAGCTTGATTTGAGTGTACCCAAGCCAGCCCCTGCACTGGAGCTGGAAATAAGGCCAGAGCTACTGTGGCTACGGCTGGGTACCGAATTCAAAACTTTTTAGGCACCGACCAAATTGCCTCTAAAGCGGAGATCTTCAACAGGGGCTCCAGGACTCGTCGGAGTCGCCTCCAAATTATTGTACATTTTTGAAAGTTTTTAAAACAATTAAAATGTCTTAACATGAATCCAACATATTAATAGCAAATATAAATCCCCACTGATGATAGGCTTACTGGCCTATAGGTAAGGTAGTCACTAAGACCATCCACAGATACAGTCCATCCTGTGCCGTTCAACCTGTGGTATTCATTGTGCCACATGTATGTAAAAATGAAGGAAATAGAAGAAAATAATAAGAGCAATAACGGTAATATGTACACTATAAATGCTCTTTGTATTTACAGGTGGGGAGAATATATATATATATATATATATATATATATATATATATATATATATATATATATACAAATTAATGTACATATGAATATGAAAAAGGCATATTCTACAGGTCATTATTTACATGTGAGGGAGAATACAGTATATATGCACTGAATATACAGATGAATATGAGATGGCACAGGCCCAATCCCAAAGTCCGGACTCACAGACTCACGGACTTTGGTGCGTGTTCTCGTGAAATACGTAAGGGCTTAGGGTTGTCCCAATGTCCAATTTCAAAGGGCGTGAGGGTTTGAGTACACACTTACCGAGCCCTTTCCGTGAGTCTGCATCGATGCAGACTTCACCAAAAGGGAATTACCCACAGTTCAAAGCGTTGTGATGTTTACTGCGGAGACCATAGGGAAATCCGTAAATTACAAAGGTAAACAGCAGCACGACACACGACCACGGGACACAGACCAACCTGTTGTCCAGCTTGTAAAACAACAGTTTGAAAAAATGTGGAATCAGGCAGCCGTTTCCCGTGCCTTGGTCGTGTGGAAAGCAACAAACTGAAAACTGAAAATTTCCAAACCGGCGAGTATCAGCAACATCTTTGTTATTAAACGTCGCCAAGGTAACATCTCGAGAAGTGCTGTCCCAATCCCATTTATATCTGAGCCCATCTGGCCTCACACACTCACTCACTTAGCACCTGAGATCAATGAAGTCCGTGAGTCTTTAGTCCTTAGTCCTCAGGGCTCAATTTGGGATTGGGCCATATTGCATAGGTCACAGTATTCTATGCACTAAAAAGGTATGTATAAAGGCTTTAGACCGCCCTACATGTTCTTGTAGCCCCAGTTTAATATGCAACTTAATTTTATTCACTATATATAGTAGTGGGTCCCTTATTCATCTCTTTCAGTTAAGGGGTCATTGGCTTAAAAAACATTGAAGACCCCTGGTATAGTATATAGAAAAAAATGAAAAATGCTTCGTCAGTCAATACCCATTTTCAATAACTAAGGAGTAAATCTCATCAGAGTCAGTGAGCCAATCAGCATGCAGCATGCTTCTACCAAGATCTAGTAATGTCTGTGATAGGCGGTCTAATGTTACACGTCGTAGAGACACACAGGAAGAACTTTGAAAAAAGATTTGTGCCGTGTGTAATGTTATTTCTTTTTGTTAAAATGGATTTTTATAAAATAAAGAAAGAAAAAAAGAAAAGAAATTGGTATAGTAGGTAAAGTATCGCTCATGAACAGGTATCAAAGTCACGGTATTGGGATCGGTACCGGTATCTAAACATTTTGAACGATACCCAGCCCTAGCTGTGTTGTGGGGGCAGGTCTGATGAGAAGAGGCCTCCCAGTCGTTGGATCAGTGGCAGGAGATGGTTTGTGACAGCCAGCACTGCACACCAGACGCTGTTTGATGGGCCTTGAGCATCTAACTAAACAGATTTGGCCCCAGGGGAGATGACAGTGGCGGGAGAAATTTCTCCTACCTACCATGGTGAAATATTACCTCCTGCACTGATATGCTGCTGCAGTATGTTTCCACTTTGGTAGACATAACGGTCTTTTTCATTTATTGTGCGTGCAGACAATTGTTACATCCAGTAAAACACTTACACAGCCTCTCTGAACTCCAGACTAAAATGTACCTCCTTTTCTGAAACCCACGAATAATCAGTACAGTTGTGTTGTGTGCTCCAAAGAAAAATGGAAACATGCAATGATGGGGAGTCTAAGGGTGTGGCTGCATTCAGGTCCAGGTACGCATTTGCGGATACAAAACGCTCTGCGTTCATTTGTGCATTGTGTTTCACAAGTCACAAATTAGAGCCACAGATACGACACATATTTACGAACACAAATCACTCTGCATTCATTTGTGAATTGTGTTTTACAAGTTGCAAATACTTATGAGATTTTTTTTAGCACCATAGTACACACACACACGCACACACGCACGCACACACGCATGCACACACATATATGCACACACACACACACACACACACACACACACGCACACACACACACGCACACACACACACACACACACACACGCATGCACACACATACACGCACACACGCAAACACATACACGCGCACTTGCATGCACACACACACACACACACACACACACACATGCACGCTCGCACACATGCACGCATGCACACACAGTGGGAAATTATTCCAACAATGTAAGCAGAGAGGAGGAGAACACTGTTAAGACTGTATTCACATGTTTGGTAACCTTCTGTCAATTTCTAATGTGATATTTGGAAAATCGTACACAAACACACTCCAGCTGGCTGAGCAAGATCCACACACACACACACACACACACACACACACACACACACACACACACACACACACAGACACCTGCACAAAGATACACACGGTGACAGCTGTGGGCATTAAGTGGCAGTATGACGGATTGAGTTCAGACAGGATGGCCCTGTATTTACCCTCCACTGACTGACAGCAGAGAGAGAGAGAGAGAGGAGAGAAGGAAAGAAAACGGGTAAAAAGAGGGAGAGGAAACAGGACAGGAGACAAAGTAGGGGAGGAAGATAAACAGATGAAAGGAAAACATGAGAGGAAGAGGGAAGGAGAGGAGCAAATACACAATTAGAGAAAACTGATAAAGGGACGTGAGGGACAAAATAGCAAAAGAAGTAGGGCTGGGCAACATATCGATTTAATCTTGACATCGATATACGAGACTAGATATCGTCTTTAATTTTGTATATTGTGATTTGCCATATAAGTGTTGTCTTTTCCTGGTTTTAAAGGCTGCATTACAGTAAAGTCATGTCATTTTACCAGACTGTCCTACGTGTTCTATTATTTGCCTTTACCCACTTAGTCATTGTATGCACATTAATGGTGATTATTTATCAAAACTCTCACTGTGTTCATATTTTTAAAAAGCACCAATAGTCAACCTTACAATATCGCCGCAACTATCGACATCGATGTATTTAGTCAAAAATATCGTGATAATTGATTTTCTCCATATTGTCCAGCTCTAAAAAAAAAAAAAAAGTATGAGCAAATAATGGAAGTGAAGGGAAGAAACGAGGTAAGGACATAAGGGCAGACAGTTTCAGAGGGCGGCACAATTTGAACAAGACAGAAGAAGAAATGACTGCAGAGAAGGAAAAGAGACGAGGGGAGGTAAGATGAAAGAAAGGAGATGAGAGGACGGGGGAGATGGTAGATGGGCAGGGAGGAGTTGAAGAGAGAAGTCAGGTCCGAGTTAGCCCAAGCAAGGAGATGAAAGCAGAGGCAGCCGAGTGACGGTTGGGAGAAAGAGAGCGGGGGGGTTGGATAAATGGAGTTGAAGGTTGGGTGGACAGGTCGGGGGGGTTCTTGAAGAGCCACGCACAGAAAAAAAAAAAAGTTATGATTTGAAAAACATTCTTTACGGTTGACAGTTACCCTGTGATGAGGGACGCTGACACTTTTCCTCACCTCTTCAAATCCTTCAATTGCACACAGGTCAGTGTCAATCCGTCAATCACACAGCCCCTGAAGGCACCACCGGCCTCCCCAACACACAGCTTTCAAACTACCAGCTAAATATCCTCTTTCTTCATTCCACTAATTAAAAGCATGCAGAAATGTTGCAGTTCAGCTTTTTTTCAGCTCCGATTGTTTGTTTAAATAGCTGTCCTGATCTTTTGACTGCTGTCGTACGGTGACAAAACAACTAACTGCAACTAATGATTATTTCTATCGTCCTATTCTATGTCATATACTTACTCCAGCTAATTCCTCACTCTCTAAAAAAAGTCAGAAAATGGTACAAAAATATCACAAATTTCAGCAGCCCAAAGTGATGTCTTCATATTTTATAGTTTCCTTTGTTAGCCAATGCACTGCCTATCCACTAAGGGTGGAATGGTTTGGTCTCACTTGCAGGGCCGTGAAGAAGAAGAAAATTACCAGTTTAACACGTTTGCAAATGTTTTTTGGGCTTTTAATACCATGCATACTGTACAAACTCACTGTGACACACACAAGACCCACTGAGTCAACAATGTACTCAGTCGTAAGTCAGATGGCGTACGTGAATACAGTCTAATCTGTTCCAAACATCCCTGTGTGGTTACAGCGCCCGGGCTTGTTATTCATCACACAAGTGTGCATTTGATCCGCCCGTCAAATCGTCCCATTCCAAATGAGTCAGCGCTGTGTGTATATACTCCACAGATATGAAGTGATGACCTGCTTTTTTATCTCACCACGGACATCTTTGCCAAATAGCATTTCCTTTTTATTGATACTGACACTGTGTACTGAGGGGATTACATATTGTGATATAAGTCAAATAATCTGTTATGGTCCGAGCCCGGTGCAGGACAAAGCGGATTACAGAGGGAAACACCCGCTTACATCTGGGTCTCCTCATCTGCCCGTCCCGTTTGTTTAAGGTTATATGCTCTCCGTCTGCGGCTGTGTTGTGTGTTTAGCTTCTCCGAGTGGCATTTAGGAGAATGAGCGCACAGTGTGTTTGTGCCGTGCAGCTGTGTACCTACAGTACAGTAAATCGCTGATGCTTGTACTCCAGTCTTCCCGTTGATTTACATCGCCTCGGTAAATCGTGTTGAACTTCCCCCAGAGGGAAACAAATTGCACGCAGCACTGAGGACAGATTGCTTACAGATGCCACAAGGCGCTTTATGATTCACCTCCGCTCCTCCATATATGGTTGGATAGTAATCTGAAGCAAAAACAAAACGATAAAAATACATGTCACGTTTTTTTTGTTTTTTAGATTGATATTGTTTCTGCGGCTTCGGTTTGCGATTCTTCAACAATGAGCATACGCGCAGCCAGAGGCGGGTGAATAAAACAATCGGAGCTACGGAGTGACTCACTGTTGATAAAACTTCTTTTTTGTCTTCGAGGATCTGCAGAGGAATGTCAGCCGAATGCAAAAGCCGAGTATTACATCACGGCGCTTGTGTTGTGGTGCCTGCCGCGCTCGGAGAGATGTAAAGATTATGCTGCATCCCCGGGCTCTCTGCGCGCTCTGTTTTGCTTATGGAGGCAGAATAACGGCTTGCATAGTAAGTGCGAGGTGGCTGGCGGAGGGAGGGGCGGTCTGAAGACATTATGCAGAGTGCACCGGCAGACACTGATGGCTTTAAATGCAGACAGATCAATGGTGGTCAGACACGCCACAAACTCCTATAGCTGCTGTGCTGTCTCAGTAATTAGTTTGTAAACAGCAGAGTACAAGATTCAGAGGTTTATTGTCATTCAAGCATGTTAAAAACATGAAGTAACAAAATGTCATTCAGAGCTGTCAGTATCCCTCCATAATACCATTCAAATTTAATTTGCTATTTTTTTTAAATATTCAAATAATATTTGAACATGTAATGCTCAAATGCAGCCTGATATGAATATATACTACACTACTCAGGCTTATGCATTGTCAATGTCACTATAGGCATGTGGTTGTTGTTACACGTTCTGTCCACTAGAGGGACTACCAACATCAGGCTAGCCTTGAAGGAGATCTACGTCACGGCGCATTGCATTTCCGACACGCCGCTCTCTGTTTACTATCATTTTACACCACAAGCACACAGCGACAAACACAAATCAACAGAGAACTCTGTAATGAAACTACTATAATGATCTAACACATGTAGTGAAGCGGCTCTGTTGGAAACGGTGCTCGGTTTAGCGCGCATATGTGACGTCATGAAATCGGCGTAACTATTTATACCCGCGCTGGTGGTCGCGACACTAGTTGCAGTCTTCTCCTGAACAGAGGTGGCGCTAATGAGGAAAGGCTACCGACGTCGCTCTTTCTACGTACTAGAGGAGGAAGAAAAAGGTAAACAACGGAAGATCTGGCTGCAGCATTGACGGCAATGCTTGGATTTGATTCAGTGACCTTCTTGGTCGGATCAAGCCTTTCATTCACCATAAAATAACTCATCTTAACCCAGTAAGTTTACAAGAGAGACTTGCAGTCACTCTGAGAGTCCTGGCATCCGGTTGCCCAGGAGCGACCTCGGCTCGCGCGCTATAAATCCGGGCGCCAGGTTGGGAACGGCCAGTATAATTCACCTCTTAGAAAGCACAGCCGAAATGATTTGTCATAAAATAAGTAACAACCGTTTCTTGCAGATTGTCACGTTACTGATAATATAGCTGTTAGAAGCTAATGTATGAAGTCAAAGCTAACTCTGACAGCTGTAGGGCAGCTAACAGAGTTTAGCTATCTCCATGAAGCTCCTAAGCTCCTATAACTCGCGACGCAGTTAGGAAACCAGAATGAGCTAACTAATGATAACAAGCATTTTGGCTCTGTGGATGTCGATTTTAAAGTCACGTTAAAACTACTTCCCACCCTTCTTCTGATTTCCAGCCGCAGCCTGTCACTCCCCCCTGTGCTAACGTTACGTGCTCCGCGATGTACGCCTTGTGTTTTAGAAGCGGTGAGAAGAGGGAGCTTAGCTAACGTTAGCCAACATGTTTATATAAAAAAATCACATTCAAATAGTAATTTCAGCATTCGAATAGTATTGATTTGAAGTCGTTCCAACAGCCCTAGTGTCATTTAGACTCAGCGACATACACAATAAATAACTGTCTATCTCCCAAAATACTCACCAACTTTTACCGCTGCAACACTGAGAGAATCTGGACAGCTGCATCTCAGTGTGGTACGGCAACTGCACGTCAGCTGACCAGAAAGTCCCACAGCGGGTCGTAAAGACGGCCCAGCACATCACCGGCACCCAGCTCCCAGCCATCAAAGACATCTACGACAAACACTGCCTGCGCAGAGGCCTCAGCATCAGCAGAGATTACGATGAGTTTATGGTCTCAATCGCTAGTCTTCTGCAATACAGAATGATGTTCATTTTTTGAATTATGGTCTCGTTGATTTTAAAGTCAGCGATAAAGCAGGGGGTGTTTTAGGGCGTGGCTATGATGTGATTGCCAGTGAAAGTGTGTAACGTAGAGTGTAAGCAGCTCCTCCCTCACTCCTCCCTCTTGTCTAAAATCGTTACATCCGCAACCAGGATGGCTGCGCCCCTAACGGCAAACTCGGCGACTCATAGCAGACATCCACAAACCAATGGGTGACGTCACACACTCTCTGTCCATTAATATTATACAGTCAATGGGTCCCACACACAGAAACATAAAGAGCCTTTTTGCTGATTCTCTAAAGGCCCGCCACAGCATCTGAACATCTGGACTAGTGGGAGTTCCACTGGTGATCTGGTGGACTTGTGGGCTGGCACTGGGTCCATTGACACCCATAATCTTTTATCTTTTCTTGGGCCAACTCATAAATATGTTGTGAGCTAAAAAATCTTCATCTTGGTTCTTCTTGGCACTTTGGTGCTTTCCAGCTTTATCTTCCCGAGCAGAATGATTATATCGTGCATAGCGCTGGGTACCGAATTCAATACTTTTTAGGCACCGACCGAACTGCCTCTAAAGTATCGAGTATCGAAAAATGCCTCGTCATTCAATACCCAATTTCAATATCCAAGGGGCAAATCTCATCAGGGTCAGTGAGCCAGTCAGCACGCAGCATGCTTCTACCAAGATCTAATAATGTCTGTGATTGTCTGTCTGACTTAGAGACACACGCAGGAAAAACTCTACGTTACACAGAGACGGCTCACGTAGTAGGAGCTGGAACATAAATAAAAAGATTAGTTTTTTTTAGAATTGGTATGGAAAAAAAGTATCATTTAAGAACTGGTATCAAAGTCACGGTATCGACACCCAGCCCTAATCATGCATAAAACATGTTGATGAAACTATTGACATAATGGATGACATATCTTCCATTTTTCAAAACATCCCCACGTGACTGATCCGAGACACATTTTTTTTTCCAAATCAGTATCTGAAAACACCAAATCTTGCAAAGCATTGCTTTCCTTATTATAGTCAACCCTCCATTTTCACTGTTTGCTGGCTTTGCCCTTGGAACCACAAAAGCGTCCTTTCTCATTCTCACACATCAGTAAACTGAGCTAACAGCCAAGTAAATGAGATTTGCTCTTCACCCACATTAAGTGCATGGGCGGGGCTAGAAGGGGGTCACGGGGTGGCACCCCCCCCACAAAAAAAAAATCCATTGGGCTAGAGTGCTGTCAATTTGACAATTGTGATTTCCATTGGATCACAGTACTGTCACTCGGCTGCCTGTTCTGCCAGTCTTCCCATTCGCAGCACTCGTCACACGACCAACTATCCAAAATTCTGATACCATGGAACCAGCGCTGGAATTGTTTTTTAAAAAAAAGTGGCAGACTGAGCCTATAGAATGTTAATTGTATTCTCATATACAGTTTGTGATACAGTTTGTGTAAAATGAAATGAAATGAATAATGATTATGATGTTTTATTTAGCCCCCCCCCTTTCTGATTATTGGTCCACCCCAAATCGTGGAATCGCCCCTGATTCAGAGGTCAGATTTTCCCATTTCTGAGTCCCATTTTCTCCTCAAACCACTTTTGGCATGCTGCACTATGCCTGACATTGAGGTATCAGATAACCCCCCCCCCCCCACATGTAAATCCATGTGGTGCCGAGGGGTTGGGCCGGGGATGGAGTCTCCATTAAGTTGGGTAATACGGCACAGCGCTGTTTAAACAACGCTCCTCAGCGGGACTCTGCCGCAGTTTTCAACCCCAGTGCCTGTAGAGTCCTCTGCGGACTGGACCGTAATGAGGGAGGAGTGCCTCCGAGGCGGGTGGTCACCCCCCCACTCCCCCACCGGCGATAACCAAATCTGCTCCACACATCTGAGCAAGGACACAAAGATGAATTAGCTGATTGGAACTCACAGTGGGGACCGAGTGAAATAGGCAGATAATGACATAACTATTACTTTGCCCTTCGTCTTTGGCTTTCCTTTCATCACTTGTGTCCATCAGTGATTTAAAAAAAAAAAAATAAGTTTCACCATATGTGGAATGACACTGTGCTCAATCTAGGGTTGGGCGATAGGGAGAAAATCAGATATCACGTTATTCTTGACCAAATACCTCGATATCGATATTGCGACGATATAGGGTTGACAATTGGTGCTTTAACAAAATATCTTCACACTTAGATTTTAGATAAATAATCATCAGTAATGTGGACATAATGTCTAAGTGGGGAAAAGGCAAATAATAGAAGAGCTAGAACAGTCTGCTAAGTTCAGAAAAGTACATCACTTTACTGTAATGCAGCCTTTAAAAGCAGTAAAAGACAACACTTACCGTATCACGATATTACGATATCCAAAATCTAAGACGATATCTAGTCTCATATGCCGATATAATAATAATATCGATATATCGCCCAGCCCTAGCTCAATCTCCTCGGGACAGCAGTAAGATGGAGATGAAAGAGAGGTGTGTGTCAGAGCGAGAAAGGAGGGATGACATGTGTACAGTTTACCGTTGATGCAGTGGCAGCCCTTTTACTCAATCTGCTCTTTGGAATTACCTTTTTCCCCACTCTGTCTGAGTGAGAAATTACATCCAACTGCACTCGACACGGAAATCAATTCAACCCAGGGAATCATTTTCTATTTAGAAACATTTACTGGGGCTCATCCGCACTCCTTAATCCACCGAATCACTCCCTGCTAACGAATATTGCATGAAGTTGATTTTAGTGTTTTCTCTCAAAGGTCAAGATTTTTTTATAAAAGCCACACTGCGATTTGTAACCAAAAACTTGTTGACTCGCCAGTTCCGCAAAGGAACACATTTATAAGATGTTTGAACAGAATTAATGGTACTTTTCATGCATGGCAAGACAGATTACTCCTTTTAGCTTCACCGCAGCCTTCCCTGCAAAGTTTTCGCACCATCTTTTATACACTTTCCCCGGCATAAACTTCTAAACTCAGCAAGCCGTCTGCATAACAATGAGCGAGTGAATCAATGGCAATACGAGACAGCTGGAATTATGATATTATCTACAAGCGGGCAATTGTACCGTTCTGAATCAATCAATGATAAAGCGGCTTCCGCGGGAAATGACTCAATTACTGCACCTGTCAAACTCACTGTGGTCTTTTTTTTTTTTTACAAGTATTGAATGCTGTGTTGGATTATGAAGGCTTGTAATCAGGCTGTAGTTTTGATTTTCAGTGAGGGATAATGACATGAAATAATCTGGCAAAAAGTCCAAATACTATATGATGGAGATGTTTCAAGCGTTCCAACATTAAAGGGCTGATTCACCCACATTATTCACTGACCTGTAGTGGTATCTATTAGGGCTGTACCGAATACCTTTTTTTTCTTCTTTTTTTCGGACATTTTAGGCCTTTATTTCCATAGGACAGATGAAGACATGAAAGGGGAGAGGGAGGGGGAATGACATGCAGCAAAGGGCTGCAGGTTGGAGGCGACCCCGCGGCCGCTGCGTCAAGGAGCATACCTCTACATATGTGCGCTTGCTCTACCAAACTGAGCTAACCGGTACTTGTCAACAAGCAAATATTCTAAGCTTCAGCGACAGCGGCACATGTAAAGGCAGCGTGAAGGGAGCGGAGAGAAGAAAAAAAAAGAAATGAATCGAGACATGAAGAGACTTTGTTTTGTTGTTGCAGGACACAGTCACCTGTTGCTTCACAGACTCCTGGGCGGTCTGATCTCCGGTGACATTATTGTCCACCGCAGGGTGACGTCGGTTTGCTTTTCTCCAAAAGTTGATTCGGTCTTAACGTTTTGCTGCAGGCATTCAAAACAAATGGAAAGACGTGCGTTTTTGCCGGACTGTCTGAGAAGTGACTACAGACGCTGTATGTGTGAACGAATGCTCAGCCAGCGCCTCACTAGAGCGTTGGCGTTATGAACGGTCGCACTATCTTTACCTTTATCAAATGGCCTGAAAACGACAGCAGGCTGCTACAGTATAACCATTCAGACCTCTACACACATCAGACTGCTGGCTTGTAACTCAACATTACTCCATTCTTGGCTGACATGGACCACATAGCGCTGCATTAATTAGCCAGCAGCTACGGTGTTCCTCAAGGTCTTGGTGTCTTAATGTGGTATTTTGGAGGGCCATTTTGATCAATTCTCGAGCTCGATCTGTGTAACAAATACCCTGGAAATCCAGACTTCTCACGAGAGCACAATTTGAATTAGCTCAGCGAGTCACTCTGGCATTCAGTAATGATGCTCATTAACAATGCCCTTGTAGCCGAGCTGCATCACATCGGTGTATCTGATATAGGCGGGCCAGAGGCAAGCTAAACAGACGACGACAGTGCTGCAACGTTGAAGTCATTAGTAAACATTGCAAGATGGCTACAGATGGCTTGTTTGAAACGGCTTTGGCCGCTACAATGAATGAGTTAGACTTGGCTTTTTATCTAAAAGAGGAACAGAAGACTGCGCTCGAATCGTTCCTTTGCAAAAAGGATGTTTTTGCTGTTTTGTCGACCGGATACAGCAAGAGTTTAATCTACCAGTTAGCTCCGCTGGTAGCTAAGAGTTTAATCTACCAGTTAGCTCCGCTGGTAGCTAAGAGGTTAATCTACCAGTTAGCTCCTCTGGTAGCTAAGAGTTTAATCTACCAGTTAGCTCCTCTGGTAGCTAAGAGTTTAATCTACCAGTTAGCTCCTCTGGTAGCTAAGAGTTTAATCTACCAGTTATCTACGTTGGTAGCTAAGAGTTTAATCTACCAGTTATCTCCGCTGGTAGCTAAGAGTTTAATCTACCAGTTATCTCCGCTGGTAGCTAAGCGTATGGGACTTAGCGAAAAACCCACTAGTGGTTGTGATTGGTCGTAGTGTTTTCCAGTTGCATGCAGTGAGATATTCAAATGCATGCTTGGTGTCGCCCTTCGCGTTGGGCCAATTTCATTACTCATTGCCAGAGTCTTAATCTTTCGGATTTGGGTCTGGATTTCCAGGCTATGTAACAAATTTTTCAATCCAAAAAATGAGAATGGCAAAACTCAAAACTCCATTCACTTCAATTGTTTTTGGGATGGACACAGATTCCTCAAAACCCGGATGGATACAAAAAAAAAAATATATATATATATATATAAAACTTGTATTCTCATAACACACCAACCCCTTAAAGGTGCAATATGTAATACTGACAGCTAGCGTTTCAAATATAGTTACTGCAGTCCAAATTCAAAATACTGAAAAGAGTCGTCTCCCCCGCCCCCTCCTCCCCAGACTGGAATTTCACAGGGGTTGCCAGGTTGAGAACGCAGCATCCAACTAGCTAGACGCTAGTCTCGCATAGCCAGACATTACTCCACAGCGCAGCGGAGTAGCTAATGTTAGATGCTGGCTAGTCATAAAAGCCCGTGCTCATGCAGAGCTCTGTACCCAATTGACAACCCTATCTAAATTTAGAATTATTTATAATATTAAAATTACTGCAACAATCGCTAAAAGCTGTCTCCATCTTTCAAATACATCTCCAATAATTTCAAAAGGAGAAAAAACATAGTATTTCAACTTAGCATGTTTCCTTCATATCTGATGACGCATCAGGGTCATTTTTGGATTTATTACAGTAAATATATTAAATATTGCACCTTTAAGATTTGTGTCGAGACACTAATTTGACTTAATGACCCAACCCCCAGATTATTCTATTTTCCCTTAATGTTTTTCATTTACCACACTGTTACTGTGTTCAGCACTAGCGGCGCCAGGATTTTGATTGTAGGTGGGCCTCCAGAAAACTGGATGGGCTAGTTAAAATAAGCCAAAAACGGGTTCCCCTTCATCTCAGTTTCAGCGCTTTTCTTCGGCACTGAGGACAGCAACTCAGTAGCCTACCTGTTGTGGCTCTTGTGTGGCTGTCCTCAGCTCAGTGCTGAAGCGGACAAAGACATACACCTTGGCAGTAAGCTTAACTTCATTTATCTCTTTTGAACGTTCAATACACAAAAAGACTGAAACGGAATTATTACAGCCAGACACTAACGTTAACAGCCGCTTTCCGACCGGAGGGATTTTTGCAGTTCGTAGAACATAAAATTCCTAGAACCCTTTTTTTCTCGTGTTCCGACTGGACCAATTTGGGGATTTTTAAGTCCCTCTGGCTGCAGTTCCTGTAACTCTTTCAGCTCGTACTTCAGGGCAGGGTCTTTTCTCTTACCGGGTTTCCGGTAGCCTACAGACAGACCAACAACGGGCCAATTTTCGCCATCTTATTCATCACTAATTTCACTTATGACAACATTTTAGGCGAGAAATTAACTGTTTAGATTTCGAATATAGGCAGTCTTGCGCAAATTGATGCCGAATTGACAATTTGCTTCAAAGTTTTCGGAGCTCCATGAAGTGAGGCGATAGCCAGCAGGCGACAGCCAGCAGGCGATAGCCAGCAGGCGCCTGCCCCGGCCGCTAGCTCGTCGCTCTGCCAGTCATGCTCAGAGACCCCGAGGTGAGCTGGAGGTCTCTCAGACCGCTCTCGTAAATAAGAGGCTTTTATTTCGCCGTTGACGGTTCGTTTGTTTAAATATCACAACACATGTCCATCATAAGATTAACGGGAACCTGTGGTTAACTGTCTTTTCGGAGTTAAACTCCACAAGCGTGTGCTGCGGCTGGCCGGCCGTCACACACACACACACACACACACACACACACGTCCAGCGCAGCAGACAAAGGCAGGGGAGAGAGAGATACCCGTTTCTCTTCGGGAGACTTGTTTAAATTATGACAAATATGCTATATACATTAGATTTAGTATTAGTTCATACTTTTTTGGTGTATTTGTTTTCTGATTTTAACGCTATAAGGACCGTTGCCGTGCTTGCATCACCCCTCCTACCAGTCCCTATGGCCACTTGGCAAGTGCGAATGCAATTAGAAAAAACGGTTTTGGGGGAGAGTAGTTAGTAGATATGTTTAGAAGTGGACTTTTCCTATAACTACGTTCCTGTAACTACTTGGTCGGAAAGCGGCTAAACGTTAGCCTAACTGTTGCCTACTTGCCTTGCTGGTGTGAGGGGGTGGCTACGGGAGGACTTGATGGGGAGAGGGCGGCCGAGCAGGAGTTTCTTCCTCCTGCTCCTCGGAGCGTTTCTTGCTGAATTTAAATGAAAACAAGCTGCTTTGCTTTGCGTTTCATATTAGCTAATAGCTACCGTCTGTGTCCGTCTCATTGAGCTTGCTTGAAAAGATTGCGCGCCGACGTCATTCATTTCATTGGATCACTTGCTGGTGACGATGCAGCCTGTGGGCAGGCTTAAGAGTCCACACGTGGGGTAGAAGCCGCTGATTGGCTGAGAAGCTTTCACTCAAAGCTTTTCTCGGGCTGCTTATTGGATGAACTGCTAGAATGAAAATCACTCACTACTCACTATAGGCCTGCGTCAAAATGGGCGGGCCCGGACCTAAAATGGGTGGGCCCGGGCCCAATGGTAGTGGTGTTCAGTCATCTAATTATAGCTCTAAACAAACCCACACTGTGAAAAAGCAATCCTTCTAACAAGACAACATGTCCCCTGTTGTTCCCTCGGTTCCCACAGTTTGTTCAGCAGTTATTTTAAACAAGTGACAGTCTCATAAATCAAGACAAAAATAGATTTTCACATCTAGTTTGGGATTAAATAGACATGCCAGATTTGATGCCAGTGATGGAATATAACTAACTTACTCCAGTACTGTACTAAAGTCCAAATATTGTTGTACTTGTAATTTACTTGAGTCTTTTCTTTTCATGCCACTTTCTACTTCTACTCCGCTACATTTCAGAGAGAAATATTGTACTTTTTACTCCAATACGTTCATCTGACAGCTTTAGTTACTTTACACATTAAGATTTCTGCACACAAAACACATGTAGTTTATAAAATCTGATGTTTTATTATAAATGAAACTAGCCAACAATATAACGGCCTCCAAGTCCAGCTGAAATGATCAGACCATTAAACACACAACTGTTTGGATCCTTTACACTTTCTAAAATGGGAGGATTTGTCTTTACTTTTAATACTTTAACTACATTTTCCTGATGATACTTACATACTTCTACTTAAGTAACATTTTCGATGCAGGACTTTTACTTGTAGCAGAGTCATTTTTTACAGTGTGGTATTAGTACTTTTACTGCAGTAAAAGATCTGAATACTCCTTCCACCGCTGTTTGATGCAGTGAAGCTGTGCGAGACCTGATGGTATAATGAGCTTGTTACCAGTTAAAACATCACTGTGGGCGAAAATATTTGTATCAGCCACATTATTTGTATATATTTGAGTGTTTCCCCCGGAAAAGTTGTATAGCCGGTGGCAAGTGTCTTTTGTTTTTTCAATGATGGCCCGGCTGGGGCCAGTCCCAGCCTGATGGCAGCATTAATGTAGAGCCCAATAGTCTCTGTGATAACAGAGTCATGGACAGAATCGCAAAATTAAGAATTTAAAAAAGCTATAAGACAGATTCCACAGGGCCCTACACATTAAGCCGGTGCTAAACGCTGACTGGAGATTTGAAAATATGATTACGTCTAAGTTTCCAACTGAGCCGCCATGCTGTAACTATTTTAGGAAGCGCTTTGAAAATAGACGTACAATTCTTTTCTCCCAGTGGCTTACGCCTGGTGGGGGGCAACTTAGGCCCAGTGGGCCAGCAGGCTTGCGATACCCCCTACATTCTATTCTGACGCTCAGCGACCAACTGCCCTCGGTTGGCAGACGGATGACTTCTCGGAGCTTTAACCGTTTCACATGGCCACAGGAAGCAGCTGCAGGGTGCTGCTCCCCAGCTAAAGGTTAACCAGGCTAATATCAGTTTCATTATCACCCTCACTTCATTTGACTTCATTCATTTCCCCCCTGTGAGCTTTAAAGGCCACAGGCCTGGGGGGGTATCTCACACTCCGGTTGGCTTGACATAAATCCATTTTTTTATGAGCTGCGGAGAGGCGTACTGATGCTGAGGAGCAGACAAATGGATGCATTTGCCCGCGGCCAGCATCTGCAAACAAATCCCAGTCAGCGAGGAGCCAATGGGATTGGTTTGTGTAAGTCAGTTAGGTGTGGGAAAATAAATCTAAAAATTGTCTGTGTAGTGATTTTTTAGTTTTTTTTCCAATGATTTTTAAAATCGATTCTAGGGAAAAGAATCAATATCTTTTATTCATTAATTTTACCAATGATTGAGCTCAATATTTTCCGTTTACACGGTACTGCTGACAGCAGCTACATCATATCTGTTTCCAGCCAAACAGAGCGAAAGCAGAAAAAGCAGAAAACCCATGTTATGTTCTTCTTTACAAATGAACTAAATGTCAGACTGACTGATGTGATGTCATTATTTTTAGAAAAAAATCTGTTTTTACAAATGTATCATGATATATTGTCTCTACAAGTGTTTTATTGTACTGTTGTTTGTGTTAAAGAAGGAAACGAAAATCCCCCAAAATCCCAATACTCAATACTATCGAAATCACAATACTTCTAGATTCGCAATAAATGAAAATTGCAATACAAATCCAATCAGCACCCAAGTATCGGGACAGATAAATCGGGACAAAAGCATAATAATAATAATAATAATAATAATAAGGGGTACAGAGGGATTGATGAATATGTCTTTCATACAATCTAAAGCAGGTTGACAGGAGATCAGCTCGCGGTCAGCCTCTCTTTCTGCCCTCCTTCCCTCTCAAACCAACAAACTGTCTGGACAAATGGACTGTGAAAAAACTACATGACACATCTTTAAAGATGCTGTACTCAACATTCAGAACTTCAAAGCTATAGTGCGTAGTTTCTGCCGCCCCCATGAAGAATTCTAAGTAATGACAATAAAACTGTTGACGCGTCCACATGATACAAGCCTTCCGTGATCACGCAAAAGGATAAGATAATAGTATAAGAGTATGAGAGCGTGCTACGCAAGCAGCTAGACGAGCATTATAACGTGTGTTACAAAGTGACGCACGTTTGTCAGTGAAGTAAAGGCTAGACTACAATAGAGCTGTTTTCAGCAGTTGGTGAACACTGTTTTCTGTTGGAGATGGTAAGTCCCTTTGGGGTGAACTTTGGGCTTTTTCGCTTTGTAAACCTATAACATGCACAAAAAGATATATAACACAACAAAGGAAAGGGAAAAAGCCAAAAAGCATAATATGAGCACTTTAAGCAATTATTTAATAAATTAGAAACTTTCCGATAATCAGCCTATACCTACTTTGTGGAAGTCCTGCAATGAGACACTCACAGAACAAGTTGACATCTTTGGCACCAACTACTGGTTTTATAGTTTACAGACAGGAAAATACACAGCAGCAGAAGGACAAAGTAAATGAATGGGGAAAAAAAGTAACTGCACTTGGGAGAAATGTATAGCAGAAAGACAAACAAGACTGTGACGTGCTGGAAGTAAGTCGGACAACAGGGAAACAAAGCTATCCAAATAGTGCGTTGTGGGAACAATAGGGGTGGAATGGTACATGTATTCGTATTGAACCGAAACGGTAAGGGCGTCTCGGTTCGGTTCATGAATTTACACGGAGAATACACGGTATAAAAATAAATAAAACTTGCTGCAAATTAGTTAATGTAATGCGGAACTACTGTTAGACGCGGTTCTTTAGGGACACCTAATCTGTAGCCCTGCCCTTAGCTCAGAAGCTCCCGAGCTCCGCCTACATGTCGAGTCAGTCGGTCCAGTGAGTCCACACGAAGCAAACTAGTCCCTTCCATATACAACCAAACACGGACGTCGCTGTATCCCTTCTCGCCTCGACCACAAATGGCCTCCAGGCCAGTTTGCTTCGCTGTTTGCTCCGGTATTAGCTGTTAGCTCCGTCGTTAGCTCTTAGCTCCGCTATTAGCTGTTAGCTCCGCCGTTAGCTGTTATCTCCGCTATTAGCTGTTAGCTCCGCCGTAAGCTGTTAGCTTCACCGTTAGCGTGTGAAGCTAACACCAAAACTCGTCAACTGCTCTGTGTAACCGAAGCTGCTCTTTTAACACCCCTGCTATGTGCATTCACATATGAGAGCAGGGCTCGTCTCCCATATCACACTAGTAACTGATTGTCTTATTTTGTTTACAAGTTCCAGATGGAGTCTGGAGATGATGCAGGGTACTTATTGTTTACTGTTTACATCTTACTTTATACACGTCAAGCTGTTACAGCTAGCTCAGTGGACAACCTGAGACATGCACAATAAAAAAACTTTCCCTCCATTGTACCGAACCGAACCGTGATGTCTGAACCGAGGTATGAACCGAACCGTGACTTCTGTGTACAGTGGAGTAGCTAATATTATGCAGCTTCCGTTCAAGCCGAGATGTACTGCAGGAGAACCCCTACAGATGTAGAGGATGGGAAGCAGGGGGAGGTTCGCTGATGGCGTCCTCGCAAAGTACACAATTACTTCATGTTTGCTCTCCTCTGCCATATGTTCTCATTAGCTATGCGCTAGCACATGTGAAATTGAGCAGGCATACATTGGACAGGCTCATACTTCCATTCATGTGCACACATACGAGTTTAACACCGCACATGGAGCACAGAATCCATTTAAGCCCGGAGTACTAATTTGATGAAGTTTTTCGTAGTGAGCAGCAGAAAGGATGTGAAGATTAATTTTTACTCACACTAGATATCACTCACTCCTCACGTCTCAACACACAGAAGTGACTCGTCAGCCAACAGACGTTGGTAAACACTCGCAGCAAAGGGGATTATGGGAATCATATGCATTTATGACGGGCTACGATGAACTACACCCACAGGTCTTTAATACACTGCACCCTTAATCTTTTAATGCTTCACTTCCTAAAAGGAAAGAAGTCTTCAATGTTGTCTCTACTGATATTAACTGTGAGACTAAATAGATGCTTTAGAGCATAAGTGATATTATGAATTCAGTAAAAGGTAACTTGTTTATAGTGCTATAATTTGTTAAATAACTAGAATGAGTTGTTGCATTAGCAAACCAAATGTGTTCATTAACACAAGAAAATGTCTGCCAGCACTGTGCTAACCTTCACAACAACAATGCCGAAAGAACTAATAAGGCCCACTGATTGAGTGCAGTACCTTGTTCTTCTGTTTCACTCCAAAAGTCTTTCTTCTCTTTCTCATTCAACAGAGATTAGGAATCAAGGTTTGGATTCTTTTAAAGTGTGTTTGTGTAAGCTACTTCTCCATACTCGGTGTGTTAGCTACAGTAGATGGCGGTCGGCACGTCCCCAGTTTGGAGAAGCAGGCAGGAGTACTGACACAGAAGCTAAGCAATGTCCTGCTGTGGACGGGCCAGCAGCTAAACACATTTGAGACATCTTTATCCGTTTAAGTGTAAGATATATTTAAAATGTTTTCAGCACTTTACCATCTGTCGACAGCCCTTTTACGACGGGGAACTGAAGCCCTTATCTCTGCTCTCTTCAAAGACGCCAGACTCCTTAGACAAAAAGACACTTGTTACTTGTGTGTGAATGCTGCGATAGGCTCCAGCCAACTGTGACCCTGCAACAGGATCAGCCGGTATAAACAATGACTTGGGTTCCGTTTTGGATCCTGTTCCCAGTTAGAGAAAAACACAAGCTTTCCATCTTACCCTAATCTTAACCGTACCGTAGTTGCCATTTGAGGTAAAACTGTGTTGGCAACGGACTTAGAAAAACATTGCCATCCAATATGACTGTTCTTGTTGGGCAGTGGGGTTGTGGCGTTATGATCCAGACTCTATATAAACAGCAGCAAACTGATTGATGGATGACATTGACATACACATTATAAACTTATGACTGGGGAACCAAAATGCTTGACTCAAGCAAAATGAGATATTTTGTGACACTAAATGTGTTTAAAATGTGACACTTTGGTGGTTTAAAACCCCCTATAGCGGCCCCTATAGCTCCCATTAAACATCCAACAAGATACAAGAATAATTGCAGTCACTTATTCTGGTTGGAGTCAGATCAAAATGTCACACCAGAATCTATAGCAGAGGTGGGTAGAGCCAAAAATTGTACTCAAGTAAAAGTACTGTTACTTCAGAATAATATGACTCAAGTAAAAGTAAAAAGTAATCATCCAAATAATTACTTGAGTAAGAGTAAAAAAGTGCTCGGTGAAAAAACTACTCAAGTACTGAGTAACTGTTGAGTAACGTCTGATTTATTTTTTAACACAAGCATTCAATCAGACAGACACAAATACAAAATAATCATCTTTAGGCAAAATAAATTCAAATTAATTAATTAATTACAAAATACCTTAAATTAAAATAATCCAGGTAAATTTAAGTACTTAAAAAATAAAATCAATAAAATAATAAAAAATAAATAAGAACAAGTAATACAAATTTCCAAACCTTTATACTTTTTTTTACCAGGCTCTGCAGGCAGAACTAGAACAAGGCAGCCCATAAACTCTCATAAAGTGTGTGTGTGTGTGTGTGTGTGTGTGTGTGTGTGTGTGTGTGTGTGTGTGTGTATAAACATGCAGAAACAAAGCAGTGAGAAATCATGTCTGTGGTTCTCCAGTAAGTCTGTGTACTTGAGGTGAACCCTCTGTGGATAAAAAAAAACAACCTGTGAGGCTACAGGGAGATCAAGACATTAAAAGAGACGTATCACATCACATTTGGATGGATATATAGATATACATATACATAGGAAATGTTTTCAACATATGTAGCTAACCTAAAAGACAAACATTCAAAGAAACAGCAAAAAACTAATTTAGGAGACTTAAGTTAGATGTTGAGTTTTTGAATGCTGAAATGTCTGTTTGTTTTGGTAGACACAGAAGACACCGCATAATGTAGCTGCTGTTTCGCACTTTTACTACGGTAAACATGCTTTCAGTATGAGGCCAGGGGTGTTCCTCCTCGTCTGTGTCTGCGTTGCCGACGGTTGATTCTGACATTTTTGTTTTGCTACGACTGTAAAGCTAACCCGTCCCGCCGCTGAGATTGAGTATGGTCACGTGACGAGACTGCACAACTACGTTTGATTGGTGAAACACAGTCACGTGGTAGAGCCTTTAGCGGAAGTCTCTCTCTCTGTCAAAATAAAACATAGAAATGAGGCTTACGCATGGGGGGATAAAAACAATGACGCGTAGAATACCAAAGAGGTAAAAAGAAAAGTAACAAGCTCATTGTAGCCTAATGTAGCGCAGTAAGAGTACAGTTTCTTCTTCACAAATCTACTCAAGTAAAAGTAAAAAGTATAGTGATTTAAAACTACTCCTAGAAGTATAATCTTTTCAAAAACGTACTCAAGTAAATGGAACTCGTTACTACTCACCTCTGATCTATAGGTTAAAGGCTCTGTGTAGACAATCAAATCAGTATTAATCAATGGCACAATGAATAAATGCTCCAGTAAACTGCGTCACATACACATACTGTCAGACAGGGCTGTAGCTGACCGGCCCGTGTGCCACTTTAAATAAAACTCAAATACCGGCCTCAGAAGTCGATGTAACCCCAGCTATCCTGGCAGCAGCTCCTCACTGTGGGTCAAGGGGAAAAAAAAAAGACCCAGACAGAGCGGACATCAGAGGACTCTCATCTAACCAATTCAATCTGGGCCAGCAGCACGTCTGGGGGAGAGAGTCAGCGCGAGACAGCGGGAGAAAGAGAGAGAGAGAGAGAGAGAGAGAGAGAGGCCGAGTGATCATCAGAGATGAGGCCTCGATGATCTTTCCTTGAAGTGGTGCACCAAAACATTGGGCCCTTGTTTCTGCCTCTGGCAAAATACCAACAATTATGATAAATATGGCCCATTAAGCAGCAGGATGTGCAGAGATCTGAGGACCCCGTGGACCTCTTGCTCTTCTGTTTTAGTTTCTCCACTGAAGGTCCAACCTCCGGCCTCAGCACAGCAACACGCTGCTAGACATCCGCCGCCGCTGTGACTGCTGTCGATTTGTATTCAGCTCAGCCTGCCGAGTCATTAAGATGAGATTCATTGTATATTGTGTTGTTTCATTTTTTTTTTTTACAGCCAACAAATGGTGCTCGGCTGCTCTCTGGCCCGCCACCGCATTACTGCAGCTCAGAGGCTTTTAGTCGAGTCTATTTGCTCAATTCAATTCAAAAAAAAAAAATGATGTGTGTAAACACATGTAGCTAAAAGTGTGTGCACTTTTATTTGCATATGCAAGTAGGTTTGTGCTTTTGTGTCCTTCTGCGAAGTGAGGAACCGTGTGTGTGTGTGTGTGTGTGTGTGTGTGTGTGTGTGTGTGTCGGTTTCTCACTTTGTCTCAGTGTGTTAATAAGTTGACCCGGGAGCCACAGAGGCTGCTAAGGTGTAGCTTCTCTCCCCTGAGATGACATGTCATAGACGGAAAGATAGAAACACAGGAGAGCCTCTGCTGTGTGTGTGTGTGTGTGTGTGTGTGTGTGTGTGGATTCTTCCCTCACTATTTTTCCTCCTCTGCCCTTTCTGCTCTCGAAGAGGCAGTTTTTTTTATCAGTGATGTAGAGAGGCACTTCACTTCACTACCTATTAGATTTCATTGCAGCGGAGAGAAATCATTTCTACAAATGATGTCTGCTCTTTGTTGAGCAGTATCTCCTGTAATGAGCAGAACGAGCAGTGAAAGCTCTGTTCTTTCCCAAGCTTTGAAAGCATTGGTACCGAATTCAATTATTTTTTTAGGCACCGACCGAATTGCCTCCTTAGTATCGAAAAATGCCTCGTCATTCAATGCCAAATTTCAATACCTAAGGAGTCAATCTCATCAGCCTCAGTGAGCCAATCAGCACGCTTCTACCAAGATCTAATAATGTCTGTGATTGGCTGTCGTTACACAGCAACGTTACACGTTGTAGACACACGCAGGAAAAACTCTACGTTACACAGAGACGACTCATGTTGTAAGAGCTGAAACATAAATAAAAAGATTTGTGCCGTATTTTGTAATGTTGTAATTTATTTTTATCAAAGCGTAACTTTTCGGTATACTAAATTCGGTTAACATTTAGGGACACTCATTATGCTACCATTTAATTTTTTTGCCTTTCTAGTGGGATAAATAGCATTTTTGTTTTTTTTACTTTCCCTGTGCCCCGAATACTAGCGTTATAAGCTAATCAGCGGTCCACGCTAGCGTCTTTCAAGTTACAAACACATTCGATTAGCATGAAAACATGTCCCATCGAGCGACAGAGTGGGTACACATCTGTTAATAACCCCTAGGTTCGTTTTGTGCCGAAATTGTCCTTTAATATCAAACCACTTTGAAAATGTTTACACCAGCCCAGGTTTAATATTAACCGCAGTTAATTTGTAATTTCTTTCGGTACGCTCAGCAACAACAAAACATATGATCACATTACACACACAAGAGTTTCTGCAAAATAACAATACAACAGATACAACTGTGCAACCATATGGCTCATGCCCTTAAAGCCAAGTGTCCAGTGTGGGTATCACTAATAATACCCATACATGGTACATTCCATGATTGTAATGGAGGATGCGGCGCTAAGAATGCCATGATGCCAAGCAGAGGGTGCGTTGCCTCCACGCTCCAAACTGAGTGCGTAGTACACCATGGCCACTGGTCGTGGTCATTTACACATTTCATTGTCATTTTGATCTCGCTTTCCTTTTTCAAGTATTATAAAAATATATCCTGGGGCCAAAATCAGTCCCTGTTTACGACTACTAGTGCTAAGACAGAATATGTATGTAAAAGTAAGTAGAATGAACAAAAAATAATTGAACTAAATTTTGCAATGTTTTATCAACAATATTTGAATGATACATAGACTACTTCCTGTACATGGCTGATTTCCAGTAAAGCCAGAGCAGATAGAGAAATAATGAGCTGCATGATTGTAGATGTACCAGCCATATTACTGTTATAGTAGTCTGGATCAACGGAAGTACATTTCCGGGATAACTGCCTGACATTGCGCCAGATGTCCCTTGCTTTCCACTCTTTGTGTGTTGCCATTCTCAAACTCCCTTCGCTCCGGGAAACAGCAAATCTCGAGTTAGCAAACTACATGCTGAAAAATGGCAAGTTTTGAAGAAATTTCGTTGTTTTTTTCTTCTATACCAGAATGTATGTGTGGTGTAGCCAGACCTTACTCCACAGCGCTGTGGAGATAGGCCTGGCAATGCGAGGCTAGGCCAATGCACTAAGATGCATTCATGGACAAATCCAAATTTGCAACAAGTCCTTCAAACCATATGATGAAATAGGTAGTTTATTTCTACCCTCAAATACGACCCACAAGAGCATTTTCCATCCTCATATCTAAAATGGAGAAGGTAATGGTCATGGTTTTAAGGATGGTCACAGTTTGGTTAAGTTTCGGCACCAAAAACTATTTAGTTAGTCCGCCGTTTTATTTGAGTGTCCAAATTGTTAGTGCATCCACTATATTTAAAATGTCCACAGAAGTTTCACAGTGGCATGCACAGTACTTGCTAACAATAACATAATGCAATGCCTATTTTATAGATGCAAAGAAGACTGTACTCCTCAGTGATGACATTCATGATTACTTAGTGTCTGAAATCTCAATTCACTGCTCACTATTGAGTTAACTTTTATAGGGAGTAGTAGTCTATATACACAATGTTCCACTTCCAGGATTGCTCCGGTGCAGCCGGAAATTTCGCCGGATGTCCCTCAATCTTCGGCCGGATGTCCGTCCCCTTCCTCTTTCTTTGTGTTGGCGTTCTAAACTCCGGTGGATTTCTGAGGACTATGGTTAACTGCTCCTCAGATCTCTGCAGGGTAAATCCAGACAGCTAGCTAGACTATCTGTCCAATCTGAGTTTTCTGTTGCACGACTAAAACAACTTTTAAATGTACACGTGTTCCACCAAAACAAGTTCCTTCCCGAGGCTATTTTGCAGAGGCGCTGTAGCTCCGTGCGGGGCTTAGCGCCGCCCAAGACGATTGTGATTGGTTTAAAGAAATGGCAATAAACCAGAGCACGTTTTCCTCCCATCCCGGAATACTGTGTGGACTAGCCATACCTTCCTCTGTGGAGGAAGGTCTGGCAATGTGAGACTAAGGGAGTAGTGAATGAGTGAACAGGGGTGTGATTTCAGGCACAACCATAGTTCCATACACATAATGTACATTTTGTATAGTGATTTTAAACAGACATCCAGTATGTTCTTGCATTACTGAACATGTAATACCAATGTGGATGTAAAAGCATCCCCCAACACATTTTCCATCCATGTGTAAAAAGATGTAAAAGTGTGGCACTGGGGGGAGAAAGTCTCCAGGAAACCAGCTTTCTGCTAATGAAGCTCTACTGCTAAACTACTCAACAGTCTATGTGCTAATCTGTTGAACAGAACTAAAGTTTTTAACAGTGTCACAGTCTCTTGATGTGGGTCAGTAGGCTGAGGAGGTGTTTACCACTTACATCTACAGAAACGTTTATACATTTACCTCCGGAAATATGCACGTTTATCTGGAAATGAAGACCTTGAGGATTGACCCGTATGATCAGGGCTATATGTAATGCTGGGCTATAATCCACAGTGTGTTCATCCAGCCAAACGTGGTGCTTCTCAATTTCATAATTTATATGCTAAAACTAGCTCTCAGCCCAAATCATTTTGGAGCAAAATGCTCGCTATGTGGAGTGCGGTGTGTCATAAAGGAGAGGAGCGCTGCAACTAGGGCTGAACGATTATAACATGAGACACCATCAAAACGTCTCTACTGTATGATCTTATACAGGGATGAGAACTTAGATATGAACTGGCAGCAATAAGTGTTTTCTTTTAATAAGCATGGAACATTGAGCAGTCAAACACCGAACATTTATCACAAAAGCTAAATTTATTATAATAAAAAAAATATTCCAATAAAAAGTATCAATACTTTCCTGTAAACTGAAATGTGTGATCTGCCTCAGTTCAACAGCAGCATTTACATATTACACCTTCTACCGTCATGTTGAATAAAGTTATACAAAATAATAGGTTGTATAATAGGTAGTAATCGGTTGCGATTAGGAAGACAACGGAGAAACAAAACGCCACACGCGGGACGTGATCCCCGGTCTCCCGGGTGAAAGTCCTGTATTGTTTGACCCATCCACCACCACAACCAACCTCCCTACGCGGATTTTCAGCTTTTCATACTACTCCCTACCGTATTCGTGCTGTGATCACGAAATATGCTTCCCATTGAAATCCATAACTTTACATTTTCGTGCTGGCCACCACGAAAAAAACGAGAACGAGAAAAACGTCCCCGTCAGCACAAATCAATAGATTAAATAACGTGACCACTTCACGAACCGCCGTGAGATTGGGTTGAACAATCACACAGGCGGGACAAGACAAGGGAGGAAAACAGAGACTTCAAAATAAAACAGGAAACACTAACAACAGAAACTCACAACCGTGACACCATTAAAATATGGATCATCTCTAGATACTGCTAATTTCAAATTTGGAAACTACAAGTTTCATGAGCTGTTGTTATAAGTCATCACACCACATTTAGTACAATACACCTAGGGCTGGGTATCGTTCGAAAAAAATCTTCCATACCGGTATAGATTTTATAAAAATCCATTTTCACAAAAAGAAATTACAACATTACACATTACGGCACAAACCTTATCTTTTTTCAGCTCCTACATTTTTTTATATTATTGGTTTACACATACTATACAAATACTACATACATTCATATACACGTAATCAATAAAAGATGTGATGGAGAGATGCAAAAAAACCTCAGAGGGGCTTAATCTGGGCACTCTCCAAAGCATAGTCCAATCAAAAATAGAAAGAAACTAAAATACTGAAAAGAAAAGAAATAGAGAACAAAAAGCCAAAACTAAAATTACACACAATATCAACTCAAGAGAATAAATACAAAAGATAAAATAATATTAGGAGTTACATGGGTTAGACCCATCTTTGTGCGTAGCGTAGAGTTTCCCTGAATGCCTCTGTGACGTGTAACGTTAGACAGCCAATCAGCAGAATTATCAGATCTTGGTAGAATCATGCTGCATGCTGATTGGCTCACTGACGCTGATGAGATTTACTCCTCAGGTATTTAAATTTGGTATTGAATGACGAGGTATTTTTTTTCCGATACTTGATACTAAGGAGGCAATTCAGTGCCTAAAAAGAAGCCCTACATATACCATATCAGATTTTTTTTTTTTTGTGAATATACTACATATTTAAAACACAGTTAAAAGTAGCTCATAGATGCATTTAGGGCACAGTATGGAATATTCTAGAAGAGCTAGTCACAGCTGATCAACAGGAAGCCAGACAGCTGGAGTCATGAATCATTAATTACCTCTATAGTGTAAAGTATCGTGAGACATTTCACAATCTATACTTGTCTTTGTTGATGTTGTGTCTGCTCTGCTGATGGTGTGATCCACAAAGTGTGTATGTATAGTATATATGTATGTGTATGTGTGTGTGTGTTCCCAACACACTTGATGATGATCAAAGTAATACCATTAAATATATTGATACGGTGAGGTTATGTCTGTCAGAACATGCTTGATCTCGCTCTGTATTTCCTTTGCTAAGCGTTCTTTATATTCTGCTCTTATCTATATCCTTCTCTCTGCCACCTCAACAACCCACACATGGATCATGCACGTTTATCTTATGGCATTTACCCTAAACTTATGACATTTGCAGTTTATGGGCATAGATTTAATTATAAAAAAAGCAGAGAATACTCTTGTAGCTCAGTCGCATGAGCCAGGAACATTTCTGAGTTGCCAGATGGCAATAACTCAGCCTCATCTTACAGTAATTGGTTAGAAAGCACAAGCAAAGCAATCCACCAAAGATTGGAAAGACCTTGACAAGGATTGTTTGCATAATTTCCAATTTTATAAAGTATTGACTGATTTAAAGCCAACAACAACCAAAATCCACACCATGTTTGAACTTTCTGTTATCTGACGCATTGTTTCTTTTGATAAACAGGAAGTTGTGTAATGTTTTTGTCTCATCCCACTCAAATCTTTGACCTAAATTCTACTCCTAGCCTTCTTTTACTTACATATTCCTTCTCTGCCTTTAAAACTGTAATTGCTTCGGAGTTTGAAGTTCACTTCCCAGGAATCCCTTTGAAACAGTGTTGCCAGTACTTTTACATCTCTGGACTGACAGCAACTCCCACACCTCCAAACTGCTCAAGAGCCACCAGTCTACCCGTTTTGTTTTTGTTTGTTTTTTATATACCCTATATGAATACATGAGTGTTCCTAAAGCTGCACTAATTCCTTTTTTAATTGACAATGGATCAACTGACTGTGTAAAGCAGTCCCTCCAGTATTTTGCGATGTCGCGATCACGCCAATTCGCGCCAATTCAACCAATCACGGCGAATTTAGTGCGACTCGCAATTTTGACAAATCACCGCAAATTTTCCCTGCAAATTTGACCAATAACCTGAAGTTTCCCGTGACTTCAACCAATCCCAGCAGTCCCACGTGCCGTCAACCAATCCCAGCAGTCCCACGTGCCGTCAGTATGTGACTCTGAGAGCCAACGACCAAGCGGGAGTGAGAACGGCCACGGGTTGATCATTTCCTTGTTTCTGATGAAGACGAGACATGTGTGACTGACTCGGAACACCTCACATTTACCAACAAAATGTACAGCGAAAGACAAAACATCTCAGACCGTCCTGCCAACCTGTAAACATTTTAACATGAATGTACGCCGTAACGTTTCTTTCACTCTAAAGTCACTGAAAGCGACTGCTGTTTCTATCCTGTCGGCTCTCTGCAGTGGGCGGGGCTGCTCAGTTCTCCCCTCGACTGACGCGTACACACACACACACAAACAATCACACACGGTGGCTGCAGGAAAAACTGGAGATGAGACGACATGATGATCTAAATTGAGGACAGCTGCGCTCGTTATTATAAGTGCAATGATAAGTTAAAGTCCAATAAGTACTTTATCAAACCGTATGAATGTGTGTCCCAGGCCAGGTTAGGAAATGAACTAACAATGTAAAGATCAACAAGTCACTGACACATATGTTCAGATTTGATTCATTAAATAAATTATTATTTTTTGTCTCAAACCCACCAGCCATTTTCATATTATACCAACATTTGCAGCATCCTGAGCCTTTTTGGTAAGGTTACTAGGAAATCTCAGCCCAGAGTAATTTTATCCTCCCCAAAACAAGTTTCCTTTTTATTTTTAAAGAACTATAAAAAAAAAAAACTTTTTTGCAACTTTCACTGTTTCCCGCAACGTCATTGCAACAAACATACGAAAGACATCGCAACTTTTATCGCAACTTTTTAGAAAAGCTCCTGCGAAATCGGGCATTTTGGGCCGCAACAATCTCAAAAAAAGGCCGCGAAGTCCCGGAGGGACTGGTAAAGGAGTTGCTCGTAGTGATGAACCAACAGAGAACTAGCACCCGACTCTGCAACACATTCTCACTCCCATCGCGTCAAAAAGCGACGCTTGGTCAGGTGCCTTTGGCGTTTGTTATTGATGCAAAAAGTCTCCTTTAAGCGTCATATTTGGTCGGGACTCGTGGCGTCGCTTTTTGACGCTCTGGGTCAGGACGTACGTTTAACTGACATGCGGCACAAGGATGGGACAGTTAGGTTTAGGAAAAGATGGTGAGTGGGGTTACAAAATGTACGTTTCAGTGACACGCGGGAGAAGGACGGGGCATGAACCCCAGTCTCCTGGGGGAAAGTCCTGTATTGTTTGACCCATCCACCACCCCAACCTGTTTTCTTACACTGATTTTCATACTACTCTCTACCGTTATCTCTCTTAATACTACATCATCTTACAGCGCTGTGGTCGAGCTGCTGCGTTCCATACAGACGCTAAACGGGTATTTGTGCGTCGCTATCTGACGCTGAGAGCCACTGACCAAGCGTCAGTATTTGACGAGTCGGGAGTGAGAATGGGTTGGACTCTGCAGTTCCCTCCACTACGCAAGGCTTTTAGCTTCTTATAGCTCATTGTTTTGGTTTTCCCACCCGGAAAGTCTGCCTGCATCAACCTGGTTTCCAGCAGCAGACGGATGATTTCAGTGGAAAAGCCTGCTGTACACTACCTGCCCAGCACCAAACTGCAGACTGACACCGGTAGAGACTAGCTGGGGAAGGAAGTCAAACAAACAAACCAGCAATGCAGCTTTTAATCGATGGAATAAGTTGTACTGTATAATTCCTGTATTATCCATCACATTTAATAGCTCAATAGTAAATGCTAAACCAATTAAGTTATACTGACGCAGCAAAAGACCTACTTTGTTAGCATTTGTAATGTGCTAGCCAAAACATTATTATTATTACTGATTAGTGACAACCTGCCATTTGTCTAGAACTGGAATTTTGCGTTGCTGTTTCAGACATTGGAAAACCTCATGTAAAACAAAACCCAGCCTTAAAACATTAACCTCGCACATCGTGCAGTTCATTCAACTTATCCACGGTTGGTAATAAACTTGTGGCAACACCTACTAATCTGTATTGATGTTGTATCTCGTTGTCCCTTTTCATCTCTGGGCCTTTTCATTATGTAAAGGCTGCTCCCATACTCACTCTAGTATCCCCTTTAGCATGCTTGTCTTCCTCTGACTGTCTGATTAATCTGTTTTTCTTTGGATTTCATCTTCTTTGTCTATTCAAGCAAAATAGCTCTCACTGCTCACACAGTCTCACTTGATTCTTCAATAATAGTGCAAACAGACCTCTATTGCTGCGATAACAACAAACACAGTGCTTCTTTTTATTTCAGGTTCATCTTTGGGTTACTTTATGTATATGTACCCCTAGGTAGATTTGTTTGTTTGTGTTTGAATTTGAGAACAAAACCAACAGTGGGAGCTTAGCAAAGCAAATCGAAAAGCCTGACACTTTCCAAAATTGCTGCTATTTGGGTCTACTTTAAGTTTTTGATCCCTCCTGATACAAACCCTGCAGACAGAAGATGGAGCATATACCGCTCCGAGGGCCTGCTAATGTATGCAGCGTACATAACCACACTGTCAGACTGTATTGAACGTTCAGATTTTAAATTATGGAATGAACTTAATGATGAGTTGAAAAGGTGTACCCCTCTGTTGTGTTTCAAAAAAAGCTTTAACATCTAAAATAATCAAGGGTTGTGAAGTAATTTGATTCAAATGTAAAGTGACTAGGATTGTACTCAGGCATTCAGTTTCATTTAGTTGTGTTGGATTTCTGGGTGATTCTATGGGGATTATGGGATAGGATAGGCAAAAATAAGCCTTGGCTTCAGCCTGTTCCTTTTTCAGTTAGCTACGGTGGCAAATTGTGGGGAATAAATTGTTTCTTTCATGTATGTCAACCGAAATAAAATAATTCATCATCATCAAACACTATTGGTCATGTGCATAGGATATTGCTTAAATTCTAGTTCATCATCAGAGGTGAAGTAGAAAACCACCAATGAGCAGTTGGCAAACGTGAAAGGATCCCCACTTTGTAAAGCCCACTGCTGTGAAGGTTAGTCAGCGGCTTCTCTGGTAAATCACAATCCTTTTTGCTCGCTCTGATCTTTGAAGGAACAAAATGAGTTAAGACGTGGAGGAGGATTCTAAAAACAGCCAGAAACAAGGAATAATAAAAAGGAGCACTCAGAGGAAGTAACGAATGAGTTCTCACTGAGCATCTCGGCCTTGACGGAATGTTAAGATGGTGCTGGGGCTTTTTAAATTACAGTGCTCCAGTATGTTGGAGTAAACAAAGTAGATGAAATTATGGAAAGAAAACACTTCCAAAGCCTTCCAAAAAAATTACATTTAAAATAAGCATGAAAGCTCGAGAAGTGCGGTCACACAGGGTGCAACGGCAGTGACGGGAACAATTACAGGCATCGCTAAGACACACACACACGGACAGCGACTTGAAGAGGAACGCAACTTACCATAGTCTAAATGACAACCGACATACTACAAAATCAGAATCAGAATCAGAAAGGGTTTTATTGCCAAGTACGTTTTTTTTAACACATAGAAGGAATTTGTTTTGGTGGTGTTGGTGCACGTCACACATTCTCTAGATGGAATATTAAACAATATAAGTATAGGTACAAACAATATAAGTATAAGTATATTTACACAGTATGTATTAAGTTAAAAAATAAAGAATAAATAAAGATATAAATAAAACATAAAGAGCATTACAGCAGAGAGAGAACAGTGGCATGAAGGTGGAGAGTCAGGGTGGTTTCCGGGCCTTGTTGATAAGGCTAGTGGTGGAGGGGAAAAAGCTGTTCATGTGACGTGAGGTTTTGATCCTGATGGACTGGACTGGACTGGGCCTCCTGTCAGAGGGGAGTGTCTCAAAGAGTTTGTGTCCGGGGTGGGAGGGGTCGGCCACAATCTTTCCAGCACGCTTCAGAGTCCTGGTGGCGTAAAGGTCCTGGAGCGGCGGCAGATTGCAGCCAATCACCTTCTCTGCAGACCGAATGACACGCTGCAGTCTGCCCTTGTCCTTGGCAGTGCTAGCAGCGTACCGGATGGTGATGGAGGATGTGAGGATGGACTCAGTGATGGCTGTGTAGAAGTGCACCATCATTGTCTTTGGCAGGTTGAATTTCTCCAGCTGCCGCAGGAAGTACATCCTCTGTTGTGCTTTCTTCACGAGGGAGCTGATGTTCAGCTCCCAGTTGAGGTCCTGGGAGATGGTAGTTCCCAGGAAGCGGAAAGACTCCACAGTGTCAATTGTGGAGCCACAGAGGGTGATGGGGGCAGGTGGGGCTGGGTTCTTCCTGAAGTCCACAACCATCTCCACTGTCTTTAGAGCGTTGAGCTCTAGATTGTTTTGCTTGCACCACTTCACCAGGTGGTCAGCCTTCCACCTGTAGGCGGACCCGTCACCATCAGAGATGAGTCCAATGAGGGAGGTGTCGTCCGTGAACTTCAGAAGCTTGACAGACTGGTGACTGGAAGTGCAGCTGTTGGTGTACAGGGAGAAGAGCAGAGGAGAAAGAACACAGCCCTGAGGGGATCCGGTGCTGATGGTCTGTGAGTAGGAGACGTGTTTCCCCAGCTTCACATGCTGCTTCCTGTCAGACAGGAAGTCAGTGATCCATCTGCAGGTGGAGTCAGGCACGCCTAGCTGGGAGAGTTTCTCCTGGAGCAGAGCCGGGATGATGGTGTTAAAGGCAGAGCTGAAGTCCACAAACAGGATCCTGGCGTAGGTTCCTGCAGAGTCCAGGTGCCGGAGGATGTAGTGGAGGGCCAGGTTGACTGCATCGTCTACAGACCTATTGGCTCTGTAGGCAAACTGCAGGGGGTCCAGGAGGGGGTCAGTGATGGCTTTGAGGTGTGAAAGCACAGAGGTCAGGGCGACGGCTCTGAAGTCATTAAGTCCTTTGGTCCTTGGCTTCTTGGGGACAGGGATTACACACAGGGACTACACACAGACACATACATTATTTATATGAATCCATTTAACTAGACACGATTCAAACATTTACAGAGGTTATACTATATACGTATACACTTAAAAGTGAGGGAAACAACACTTGTGTCACACAGCCAGGTTACAAGCTACAGCTGTGATGGAACTTAATCTGACAATCATGGTGCTTACACTTTTACTACAGAATGTTTTAACAATAGTAGTAATCCGAGCCCTTTTACACAGTACAGGCACCGTTCATACACTCTGATGGTGCAGCATCGGGAGAAACTTGTGGTTCAGTGTCTTGCCTCCTTGCTGAAGGACACTTCGACATGGGACTGTAGGGCCAGGGATTGAACCACCAACCTTCTGATTGGTAGGTGACCGCTTTACCACCTGAGCCACAGCTGCCTCAACGAAAAAAAAGAAAATCACTGAACTCATAACCCAATTCTAAGGGACAAAAAGGTCAAAAATGGCCTCTTCACACTTTAGATCCAGTGTATGATGTGTGATCCAGTATTTAATACTGAAACCAAGCTATAGGTCACTAGACCTACTGTTGCCTGGTTTCACACTAGTAGATCGCTCATCAATCTAGCAATCAAGATTCAAGATTAACTTTATTGTCCCACATCGTGGGAAATTTGTCTTGGGCACTTAACCCATGCTGCCACCATAGTAAAAACAAACACAGACAGCATGTACAGACAACAGATACTGTACAATACCATACAACAGACCGTACTGTCGTCCTGATGGTGTATAAAACCCAACATGGTGTCATGCAATGCATTAGTTAAACATTACTCAAATAAAATAAATTAAAAAAAGAGAGATCACAAGTACAACAATTACAAATCTCCATCGTCATGCAGGCCTGTTCTGCGGCTATTTAGGAGCTTAATAGACACTGGGATAAATGAGTTAAGTCTGAGGAACTCTAAACCTCCTGCCGGATGGCAGCAGCTCATATTCTGCGTACAGAACGTGAGACGTGTCGCTAACAATTCCATTTGCTTGTCGCAAAGAAGCATGTTCATAAACACTTTGCATGGATAAGTGCTCTTTAACACCAATGATCTTCCGTGCAGTATGAATCAGTCGTAACAGTTTAGTGTTCAACTGCACAGGGAGGTTGCCAAACCAAGCTGTTATCCCGCTCTCCAGGACTGCTTGATAAAATATCAAGATAGGTTTTTTTATCGACGCCAAGAATTCGCAAACGACGTAAGAAATGCAACCGCTGCTGCAGTCTGCAACAGAGACTGTCGACGTGTGTGCTCCAGGTTAGTGACTGGTCAATATAAACACTATGAGTGGAGTATTGTATGAGTGGGCATGAGTGATGGTTTGATTGTGGACGTACAAATACAACGTATCACAACAGAAAGATAAATCAATATGAAAAAGATTTCTTTGTAATGAGAACATGTGAGGCAGTATTTCATCCACGTTCAAAGGTTTTGCAGATATTGGGAACTTGTACGCTGCCTCCTCTGTCCTTGTGCACAGTTTCCTTCATTCCACTCTCTTCCTATTTCTGGTCAGCAATCCACCCCCCACCCCCACAAACACACACACACACACCCCACCCCCCAGCCTACCCATAGCACCACTTCCACAGAAATAAGGTAAATGCACTGTGACTGATGGGAGAAAGCGCAGGGCTAAGTATAGCCTGGGCCCTTTGTACTCGTACCTTGCCAGGTCGCAGGGGCTTGGGGGGATTACAAAAGCAATTGTACACCTTTAGCCCTACATCAAGTGATACAGCCACGTGTGCTCCTTCAGACCATTAACCCCCAGTGTTGTTGGTGGCTTTGCACTCCCAGTGTAATAATCACTGAACACACTCAATCATATTGCCTCAAACTCTTAGCTAAGCAACTTCATGTAGGTCTCAGTTTGGTTGACGTTTTTTCAAGTGCTTGAGTCGTGATTTTACTCTCAGTCGGTGGGTATATTGAAAAGTGGAGCTGGGCGATGAACACACACAGCTATTGACATTAGGAGTCCAACAAATTTGGTTTGTCTGAGGCAATGATCACACTTGGGGTCTTTTTTGAAGCTGCTTGCGTCTGTTTGACATTATAATCCTATGGAGTAAACCGTGTTTTCTGCAGCCCAGTGCGTCTTTTTGAAGTTGAAAAAAAGTTCAACTTTTTTGACAGCCAACCAATGACGGGCAGAGTAGCCAGACCTGTCGTTTTCGTAACAAGAAAAACTGGAGAAGGTGCCGATAGATAGACTTGTGTCGGAGCACAGCGAGTTATGATATGAGCGGGAGTTACCTGTTTAGGGAACTCGCTGTGTTTGATCTAACGTTAGTAGTAGCACAGTACATTATACTGTAGCCTACACATCTTGAAAGGCTGCAACATATCGCGATAGACACTCTTTTTTTTGTGTTAGTTAAAAGAAAATATCAGTAGAAACCTGCACATTAAAATGTAACATTCTTTAGTAGTTTAGAAGTAGTGGTTTTTATATTCAGTTCAATTTGTTCAATAAAAGAATGTTAGAAATGATTTCCTTTTATCTGTTTTACATTCAACAAGCAATTTGTTGTATTTTAGAAGAATACTGAAAGCAGCAGAACTGAGTACATTTTAATATCGGTTTATTTATGGCAATTAATATTGTTGGCGCGTGGCAGAGGACGGAACAGAACCGCGGCACCACAGAAAGTATTATATTATATATATTATTCACGAAGCCACAAGAGGTCCCTGTCAAGGAAAGCTAAAACATACTGTGGGTAGTTTTCAGGGTTTGAAGAAATAACCTTGTTTTTCTGCTGAATGCCTCCTTAGTCACTGGAAACACCCCTGGAAACTCAATGCTTATTCTTCTTTCAAGCCAAATAAAACTAAAAAGCTAAGCTCCTGCTCAACACTTGTAGCTTGTAACAGGCAATGATTTAGGGTCCCACTTCTGGGCTTTTTCTTTTTTTTGTCATCTTGTTTCTCTCTCTCTCTCTCTCCCGAAATTCCTCTCTTCTCCCACTCATGCTAGGAGCGTTGGCTGCTCTCAGCTGGGTGTCCCATTTTGTAAGTGCTGCAGGAGTTTGTGGAGTGGCAGCCTGACTTGCGGGGCTGCAGAGGAAGAGGCGATGATGAAAAGAGAGAGGGATCCTGTGCCAGGAGTGGGAGAGGGAATAGGGAATAGGCAATAGTCCGGCATCGATAGAGGGAAGTGGGGCAGAGAATGATGCATCGTGTCAGGGAAGAAAGGGGGAAAGGCGAGAACGGTTGGACGGAGTGAAAGAGATCTGGCTGTCACAACATTGGCTGATCAAAGGCCTTCATGTCCCCTTTAAATATCAACTTCTGTACAATGCCAGATTTCAGAAATTAGACACACAGATCTACGGTGGCACATTCAAGTCATGATTTACTGTATGCCAAAGTCGGCTTTCAATTTCCTTTGATATATATTTGAGTAATACAAATTCCAACATGTTTGATCAAATCTTTATCGGATTGCAACAGGAGGAAAAAAGACCAGGCATGGAAGTTATAGCCTTATTTGTTATTCATGCATAAGCTCCAGCTCCTCTTGCCTCATTCATATCATACTTCAAATGATTTGGCAATCAAGCCTCGGGGGGTGTACTGGAGAGGAGGGGAGCACAGACAGGAGAAATATTGCCCTGCTTTTCAGCTGTTCAGTAATTATTTCTCAGGCAGTAGCGGGGACGCCCAGAGGCTGATGAAAGAGCAGTAGATCTTGGGGGTCCTCTGAGAGCCTATGCGTTCCACGAGAAGTGGTCCATTAACTGAGGCATCATGGGAAATCTGAGCTGGACAGTAACCCATTGTGAATCGTCTCACCAACGACCATATGTTCTTTCTAAAAGTGGATTTCTATCGCCACAGCAAACTTTCAGAGTTTATGTTGGATTGGTTGATGCCATTCTTTTGTCTAGAAACTCTCACAGTCTCATTATCAGCATCTCAAAGTTTATTTTATTTTTATTTTTTTGCCATACTAGTGGCTCTAGGGATCGCAGACGATCTGTTGATCTGTCAGCCGGTCGGGCCACTACTGCGGTCCAGACTGAAATATCTCAACATTTATTGGATGGATTGTTAATCAGGCTTACCCACAGTGGCAAAAATCTGAATGTTTGTTGCAGATGCTGGAGCTTTTATTACCAGTAGCCTGTAGAGTTTTTAAGAAGTAGTAATGTGGGTTAGAAATGTTTTCATGAGTCCTCATTTGGTTTTATCATGTGGGCAGTGTGATAAACATCCCTGCTAAAGGTTTCTTGCTTTTTTACTCATTGACATTTGGTGGCATTAACAAACCAGGGATTTCTACGATTGGCCAGGCGTCCATGCCTGCGCGAGAACGGAACCCGATTTGTTCAGTTGGTTTCATTGACTAATAATTATCGGTATCGGCCTTGAAAAAAACAGTATTGGTCGATCCTAATTGTTGGATACCACAGATTCAGTTTTTATTGTAATTTGAATTAAAATGACAATTTAAATGACTGGTTACTTCAAATGTCTTCTGCCTAATGCTATTTTCCTGTAGGAATCCAAGCTGGTTTGCCATATATGCATAACATACTTGAAAGAGATCTGCTCGGCCCTAAGGCATGCATAACTTGCCAGGGCCTTCCATCACAACATGGACTGTGAAGACACAAGTTATTAAAAATCACAGAGGAAAGCACGGCTGGTGTCATCTGAAGCTATTATATATAAGGATATTCGATCTAACAGGATTTATCAATGATGTATCAATTATGAAGACACTTTTTGAATCTGACTTTGTTTTTCACCTTATGAAACATTACGCCCCTGGTCGCAGCTGGAGTGATCCCATCGTAAGATCTCTAGGTATTCCTGTAGCTCGTTTAGTGTCTTAATTGTAAATTTTTTACACCCTCTATTCTTCCCTCACCTTCCACCCACTTTATAATAAACTTATTAGGGCTGGGACAATATGCTTTTGTCCCGTTTCAATTATTTCACGATACATGGGTGCCGATTGGATTTGTATTGCGATTTTCAGTTGTTGCGGTCCTAGAAGCATTGCAGTTTGATAGTATGATGGCATAAGTTCCAGGTCTATTGGGAGTATGGGGATTTTCTTTTCTAAGACAAAAGTTACATATTATTCTACAAAAGTTGAATAATACTTCAAGAGACAATATATCATGAGGCATTTCTAAAAACTGATTGTTTTCTAAGAAGAATGCACATCACACGTCAGTCAGTCAGACATTTATTTCATTTGTAAAGAACATAACATGGGTTTTCTGCTTTTTCTGATTTCGCTCTGTTTAGCTGGAAACAGATATTATGTAGTTGCCGTCAGCGGTACCGTATAAACAAAACATATTTAGCTCAATCATTGGTAAAAAAACGGCTCACAAAACTCACAGTTCGGAACGGATCACAGTTTTGAGTCACGGATCAGATCAATTTTTGGATTAGCAAAAAAAGGGGGGAATTTCAATGATTTATTTAAAATGTAAAAACTTTAGACAACTTCTTTCACCAGTACATTGCTGTTAAATGACAAAAACAGATGAAAAAAGGGTATTTTACAATAACTTTGAATGCACCATGAGGTTTACCAGTTTTAAGTAAATGCACCATTTAGTCTGTGTTGTTTTTTCCCACAACAGCAGGGACCATAGTGCTAGTTTGTGTCTTTAGCTGCAGACTGTTGTACGTCCCGGTGTTGGAATCCTCTACAGTGAAATACAGTCACACTTTTACACAGCCGCGTTTAATCCAGTTGCTAACTGACGGTAGGCTAACATCAACGTTACCTGCTGCCTAGTGTAACGTTAATGTTAACTAGCGTGACAAGCAGCGAAGCTTCTAACATCCGTTTTGGAGCCTCAGAGAGCAGCGCAGACATTTAAGTGCCACTGAAATCCTCGCTGCTATTCCGTCTGGTAGATGTTGGTCGTTTCGGTCGCTGTCCACGCGAATAGAAAATTGCGTTGCCTTTATCTTTTCACGGCAACCCTCCATAGAGATTTCTCAGCCTGCTGTAATAACCATTTTTTTGGTTAAACTTTGCAATTCATCTACGGTTCACATGCCTTCCGAACCGTGGGATCAACTGTGGTCCGTTAAACCGCTACATAATACTTATGATCATAAGGGTTAAGAAGCTGTTGACCAGAGCTGTAGTTGCTTTCTGTCGGATTACAGGTCGAAGGCTTTGAACAATCCTTTCATGAACCGCATACCACTTGTTGGATTAGTGCATACGTGATCGAACTTCAGCAACATACTAATGAGAAACATTTTAACAGCCTCCCTTTTGCTGTGGACACATAGACACAAAGAGAAGAATTCTGGATGTTATGTGAACAGAAAAATAAAATGATGCTGGGAAGATAAGGGATCCATGTAATTAGAAAGGGATGTAGAGCGGAGGGGATATGTGAGAGTGTGGTACAGTATGAGGGATTAGTTTGGATTAAAGCTCTGCTCTCTAACTCTGTTCCCTCATTTGCCACAAAGGACTGAACACAACATGTTCTGAGACACAGAAATAACACTATTTTTATCCTTTTGGCAACCTGGGGAAAAGTCGCCTCTGCTTTTATCTTTTCAAGCTAGCACAAATGTCTTCAGTGAAAAGGCTCTCTCACTGCCAGCACGCATCAGCCAGGCCTTTAAATAAAGAGGAGATGCCAAGCAGGTTTAGTGTCTTTGTGGTAGACTGTGGTAGTTTAATCATTTTCTCATTTCCCTACTGTCGCAGCGGGGCTTCGCTGCCGACTATCGTGTTGATTTTGTACAGGTCAGATTGAGGAGTTAAAGTGACTTGACAAGCAAAAATCCAATATGCAGCTTTGCTTACTGGCAACGTCACATGTTTTTTTTTATTGGAACCTTGGGAGGGGGGGAAGAAAGAAAGAAGTACAATTTCTATAAATAAATCATGTAATATGACATCAATAAAGTACAAACAGCATGCTTATGCGTACTGATGAGTCAGAGCAGCTTACTCTCTGCAACAAACAAATTCATTTGAGTGGAATTGTCATGATCACAGCAGGAGTGGAGTAAATCCATGCAAATCTTTTGCATCCAGTTCAACTCTGGTAAACTTTGACAACTGACGTCAAACTGTGCTGTTGACTAAAGCCCTCTTCACAGTGCTGACTTTTTAGGGAACAGAAAGAGTGTTATAACTGCACTGCACTATCCACTTTGTATAACGTGCCGCAGTAAGAATTGTTTCATTAAAGAAGCAGGAAGACGGTCGCAGACAAAGCTAGCAAGCTGTCAAACTGACAGACAGGTTGGACAGCTTGGACAGCAATAAGGACTGACCATAGGGGTGGGCAGAATGAAGATCTTCTATCACGGTATATTATTTTATATTAAACTGGGCCTATAATAACGTGGGGCGGCCTAAAGTCTTTACACATAACCTTTTTATGGTGCATACAATACTAAGCTCTTAAGATAATTTTTTTTTGGCATATTCATGTATGTATACATCATGTTTTAATGTTCCAAAATGGAATTTTGGGAAAGAGACTTCAGATACAGTATTAGGGGACCACTAAGGTCTATATAAAAGAGACTACAGATACAGTATCAGGGGACCACTAAGGTCTATATAAGAGCACCATGTCATGGGACCTTTACAGTCACAGTGAGACACGACAATGCCGGTAAAGCGGACATAATTGTGGTTACACTTTTCACAACTTCATGCAGACAGTGTTTGCTCCAATGGCATGGTCTAAACAAATTCTGTAGTCATGCTGCTATAGAGCCCAGTACCTGATATGTCATAGCCCAACCCTCACTTTCCCATCTGGTGACTGATTGACAGGCACAAGACAAAAGCGTTCATATGCCCTGGTGACTGACTGACAGGCTGAGGTTGTAAGGCAAGGGAACTTTATTTCTATAGCACCTTTCAGCAACAAGGCAATTTAAAGTGCTTTACATAAAACATTACAGAGCAATTAAAAACGGTCAAGAAAACAAAACAGGCTAATAAAAGAATAAGTTATAGTGCATTGTAAGAAATTAATAATTATTTGAAGAATAGGTTGTACGCATGGGTTTGGGAGGAGAGAGGGATGCTACAGGTATTTCGTCTGAAGAGGTTAGTTATTACAATAGAGAAGCCATTCCAGTTCCCATATTTCATCATTTAAGTTTTCTCTAAAATAGTGGTCAAATCTCGTCTCGTGAGTTAACAGTTTTTTAACCTTTTTCACCTCTTAAGAGTTTGCAGGTATGACACACGAATATTAGTGTATAATATTAGTAAAATATTCACTTTCATCAGCCATGTAAACAGCTTAGTCAGGATATGGTCTTTTTCGGAATAAGGGCAAAAAATGGAATATTATGTGCTTTTAAACGTTGTCAATGAAGCACAGTCAGTCCATTCCCACACACTCCTATGAATAGATCTAATCAAGCAAATGAAGTGGAGGCACTTATATGACACTCTGGCTCAAATTTTCTGGCCTAAATTCCACCTCACCAGGCCTAAGCCATTAGGGGGGGGGTTAAATGCATTTTTAAGATGTTTTTTTAAACTACAGTTACAGTGGGGAGGCTTGGTTGGAAACTTAGACGTAGTCATATTTTCAAATCTCCAGTTAGCTTTTAGCGCTGACTTTATGTAGGGCCCTATGGAGTCTGTCTTACAGCTTTTCTAAATTATTAATTTCGCAATTCCGTCCATTACTTGGTATCACAGAAACTATTGGGCTCTACATTAAAGGAGAAATCCGGCGCGAAATGAACCTAGGGGTTAACAACACCGAATGTGACCAGTTTTAGCGCAAACCGCTAGTTTATTAAAAAGATAGTTTAGAAAGACAGTACTGTTCACGTGTACATGCGGGCGCCATCTTGGGAAAACAGTCACTACCAGTCGAATGGCGAACGCCTTGCTTGAGCTATGTTACTGGTTACTGGTTGCACGGCGTTCGTTGTTCGACTGGTCATGACTGTTTTCCCAAGATGGCGCCCGCATGTATATGTGAACAGTACTGTCTTTCTAAACTATCTTTTTAATAAACTGTCTGTACACTTACAAAGTTCTCAATGCTTTGGTTTACATGTAGGGACCCTCATTATGCTACCGTGGAAGTGTGGTGCTATTTTGAGCCTTGTTAGTGGTATAAAAATAGAGATTTCTTTTTACTTCACCCGTGGCCCCCGACGACTAGCTTTATTAGCTAATTAGCGGTTTGTGCTAAAACTGGTCACATTCGATTAGCATGAAAACAAATCCCAGAGAACGGTCGACTCGGTACACGTGTTGTTAACCCTTAGTTTCATTTTGCGCCAGATTTCTCCTTTAAAGCTGCCATTAGTCTGGGACTGGCCCTAGCAGGGCCCTCGTCGAAAAATAGACACTTGCCTCCGGGCTAAACAAGTTTTCTGGGGGAAACCCTGTACCCTGTTTGTACTGTATATATAAATATAGTTTTTATCAAACAAACAAGAGGAAATTATGCATTTCCTTGGGATTAATTAATCCAAATTGGTGCCCTAGTGAGTATTTGCAGCAGAAGGACGGTGTGTGTGTGTGACTGAGTCCAAATAAACTACAGTGTGTGTGTGTTCATGGTGATGAGGGAACATGTCACCCATGGCTCACTGATGTGTTTTTATGATACTATATCATGCTGTGACACACACACACACACACACACACACACACACACACACACACACACACACAATACTTGGTAGGAGATACATTCGCTGGTGTTTCTGTTGGATTTGCTCTTCTTCTTTTTTAAACTGTACTCATACCTTCCTGTAGACATATGGCTAATCCTTTTGTAAGTAATACAACCAGATCTTATAAATATGTCCAGCATACAATTAAAAAATCTAATTATATTTCTACTGTAGTTTGTTTATATCTGGGTTTTTTTTCACAGTAAGCGTTAAAGCAAATGTAATGGGATTGTCATAAGATTTGAGGGAAATGAGCCTTTGAAATGAGCATTCGAAATGAGGGACTTTGTACTGTCTGACATGAGCATTGAGATGTGTAATACCGACTGAGAAGAGCAGGATTTTCTTCTGTGTCTGCTCAGTATTCCCCGATGCAACCCTGGCTTTCAGAACCAGCCTTAAGGTTCACCCCCAGCCTCAGACACACAGCATGCTACTGTCGCTTCAAGTTCCGCTCGGGACACTTCTACTGTCACTATGACTCATCTACTTAACATCACTCACAGTGCAGTCATATGTCATGGATTTTTAAATACTCTTCAGTTTATGTTGTGCAGGATACGTCGGATGCTTAGCATGTGAAATAAGAGAATAAGTGGAAGGAGCAAAGCCTGGTGCCAATGCAGTCTGGTTAGAGAAAATCAGATTAAGGGTTTTGATTGACGTGTCTGGCTTTTTGCAGCCCTGGGAAAACATGACACTGCAGATAATCTGCTCAAATAGCTCAACATTAATAAGAAAACATTCAACACATTTAGAGAGAATTTGAATCGCTATTTTTATTCTCAATTCTTATCATTTTGGTGCTGGTGATTGTCCTTTGGGGCTGGCTAAAACCTCTTTGGGGGGGCGCCAAAAAAATTCCTCTATGCAGGAAAAACCCCTGCTAGCTGGAACGTGCACGCATCCAGACTCAGCCTGGCAATTATATACAATGTGCATTGTAGCATAAGTAGCTTTGCAGTGCATTTAAGTGGAGTCAGTGTTAATGTTGTTGTTCTTTATTCTGAGTATGACTTGCACTGCTCGCATGTAAAGCAGTTGTAGCTGTACATGAGCTCTAATCCGATTAGAAGGATTCTTTTTTTTTGCTTTTGCAATGCAGGTGATCCTGGCAGCATTGCACAGAGCATACAACCTTATGGTAGTCATTAGAGCTTTAACAATTCCAAGTTTTGCTGTACTCCGAGATAATTGCGATTAACAATATAAGTGTCTCTTTCAGTCAAATTTAAAAGTATTTATTTATTTATTTATACATTTTTTAACAAATTCAAGTTTTGAATGAATTCCAGGATACGTCTTTTGGTTACATCACTGTCATGTGACCCAGATAATGTAATAACACAGGTACACAGCCTATGAAGTAAACCACGCCTCTCATAAAACAATGTTTCTTTTTTTTGGGGGGGCATTTTAGGCCTTTATTTTTATAGGACAGCAGAAGACATGAAAGGGGAGAGAGAGGGCAATTGACATGCAACAAAGGGCCGTGGGTCGGAGTTGAACCTCGGGCCGCTGTGTCTAGAAACGAGCCTCTATATATGGGCGCGAGCTCTACAAGGGGAGCTACCCAGGCGCCCATAAAACAACTTTTCTAACTGTATCCACCTTTGTTGTTATGAACGCGTATAGGGTTAATGCCAACAACTAGCATAGCTTTAGCTCAACAGTCCGACCAATAATCACTTATATATATTATTAGATATTTGGCATATCTAAACAAAATCAACAATTACCATCAGCGGTCATACGTCTTAAGACCTTAGCTAATGTTAGCAGTTTATTGTGGTTAAACAAAGAAACTGCGTTTATGTAGAAAAATTTGACAGTTTGACAATTATGTAATAATTGTTAAAGGTCTAGTAGTCATAAATTACAGCTCCATCAGGTCCAGTCCAGCTAACACCATGCACTCACACAATAATCTCTGAGGTGAGGGGGTTTTGTATTCATGTAGACTTTCACATAAGGTACATATTAAGAGGGGACACTACAGGCTAAAATATATTTTTTAAATGTTGAGGTTTTGGGCTATTTTGCTTCCATAACATGTCTTCTTTCAGACTAGTAGACAGAAAACATCCAAAATACACATTTAGGTGCATATTTTACTACACTGTGTCTGTAGATTTCTCCTAAATTCACCAAAAGTTAGCTTTAGATAATGCCTCAATTGCATATTTAAACTACATAACATAACCAATGGCTACAGGGGATACACACCAGCCAGAGAATATTTTTTTTACTATCTCGCAACCCAAAAGCTGATTTATAAAGCATTATTAAATAGTTTATTAACCATTAAGAAAGCCATTAGTTATACAACCTTTGTAAAGGGTTCCTTTTATCAGTAGCTTGCATCCATATCTTCATACCCATATCTTAAATTTAGGATGAGATTTCTTTATTTTTCATCAACACATTCTCACTCCCATAGCGTCAAAAAGCGATGCTTGGTCAGGTGCCTTCATCTGTTATTGACGCAAAAAGTCTCCTTTAGCGTCATATTTAGACGCGCTTGGTCGGGACTCTTGGCGTCACTTTTTGACGCTCTGGATCGGGACGTACAGTACGTTTAACTGACAAGCGGCACAAGAACGGCACATTTGTTGTTTGACCCATCCCCCACCCCAACCAAATTTTGGATCTCTCATACCACTCAATGTTTGCGTCGGTATCAGACGCTGAGAGACACTGACCAAGCGTCAGTATTTTAGGAGTTTGGAGTGAGATGTTTTCTTGGCTTCCACAATCAGTATTTCACTTTTCAATGAGGACGTTGCGGAGCCCTTTCTCATCCATCGCCATATGGTTCTTTAGGAGTTTGAATGGCGTTCATACTACACAATACACTCAACAAAGTTTGAAGTTGTTCCTGTCATTTAAAAAGCATGACTCTCTTCAACTGAACAGCTGATCCAGCCATATTACAGTAATAACTGCATTTCAAGGTTAGACTAGCGTTAATGAGGTTTGGAGAAGACGTCTTATAGTTGCGATGCTTCAACATGTCGACACGCAGGCGGAAACAGATAGACAGTGAATCAAAGAAAAAAGTTTTTTTTGGGAAAGTGGAGGACATTTTGGAGAGAATTCCCAGGAAATACCAGGATCTCAATTCCCAGTATTTAACCCTAGAACGCTTTCAAATCAAATAGACGGACATGCTTGTTGTGTACACAGCCTGAGTAAGCCCTGAGCCTGGTGTCAGTCAGGCAGCAAAGTATTAAAGTCACTGAGGATTGCACTCAGAAGTCAAATCTGCACATCTGCTGTCGTCGCTCCTCTGTTCGGCATCCGGCGTAGAACTGACTCCTCTCTTTAGAGCTAATTAGATTCCCCCCTCTCTCTATATGCACTCTACATCTATCTGTCCCCCTCAGACTATGGCTAAGGCCATTAGCTCTTTACCAAGCGTCTTCCCGTTCACTCCATCTAATCCATATGCTGAGCTGGTAATACCAGGGGGAAAAAAAGGGTGTGTGCACTCAAGTATGCATGCATATTCCCAAATCCAATTCGCCCCCGTCTGAGCATGCGACCCTGTCTGTGATGACCTTTTACACTGCAAAACCGCCGACAAAAACATTAAAGATCTATGGAGGCGTTTGCCTTCATTGTCAGTTTATCTCCATGTGGCTGCTATCTGGCTGCGATTCACAAGCATGCGTAGAGAGCTATTTGTATGATAATGTAAAACAGACTCTGTGGACCGGCTGCTTTTCTGCGATGCCATGCAGGAGACAGCTGACATAAGCACTTATTGAATCCTGCCAACGGTTCAGTCGAAATGTGAGTAACTGCAGAGGGATAGAAAGGAGGAGAGAATGAGGAAAATGACTGGCGCTGGTGCTTTGCCATGTAAATGTCAGCTTCACAGGGCCCCCCCCCCCCGTCTGCTTGCTTTCAGGCTTTTCAGCAATTTCAAAGAGAAAGAGACTACAATCACGTACACGACGCGAGTCTCTTGTGCTTGTTTCAGCGATGAGAGTCGACCACGGTGACCAGATTAATGAAGTTTCCATTCCACCCGCTCCCACTCCCACGCAGTCTTTAGAAGAGGCTTCCAACACATAGTGGATGATGTGACATGATATAACACTCTCTTCAATTCGTATCTCTTTGTCGAGGTGCCTTTGAATAATGGGAATGTACATAGGAACACTCAGAGCTCCGAAAGCCTGTCTGGAGACATTACCGACAAAATGTTTCATCCAGAGATAAAACACGAATGCATGGTGAGGGCTGGCTGAGCGTGTGCCATCTACACCAAATATAAGGCGTTCATTAGTTGTACATTTGTTGGAGCAGTTGGGAGCAGAGTAAAGTAAAATATATTCTGCTCAGAATCAGAATATGTTTATGGCTATAACAAGTCCATATTTTAGGATTTTAAAGTAGGAATTGTCACACCGCATGTCCTCTCTTGGATTAATCAACATCATGATTCCATGAACCAATCTGATATAGATAAATATACTGTATTTTTTTCTTTTTTAACCGCTGTATACTACTAACCCTGCATGGATGTGATATGATTACTATCATTGTTGTATGGCCTGGCTCAGTTAAACCCTTAGTAAAAACATTAACAAATACAGAGAATGAATGCCATACAACTTTCTTTTATTAGCTACTGTGACAGGCAGACCTAGCTGAAAGAAATCGAAATCTAAAAATAAATAACTATTCCAAAATCATCCACAATTTAGTAAAGTAAAAGACATTTCAAATGTTAGTTAGTACAGTAACAGTTTAAAACGGTAGTGAAACTGAAATTTGCTAAACTAATGCCGTCCCTGGAAACTGAAGCTTTGCATGCAGCCAACCCCAATCCCAACTCGTCAAATACTGACGCTTGGTCAGTGTCTCTCAGCATCAGATACCGAAGCAAAAACCCCCCTTCAGCGTCTGTATGGAGCACACCGGGCAGAGCAGCAGCTCCACCGTAAGGTGACGTAGTATTAAGAGAGACAACGGTAGAGCGTAGTATGACGGACCGGGGTGGTGCGGACACTTTTGTTAACGTTTAGGAAAATAGGTTTTCTGGTTTGGTCTGCTAATGAGCTAGCTGTAAGTAAACGTATGAAATAAACGCTGAATTACGTAGCATCGGATAGGTGCATAGACTCACGTACTGGCCGATAACGATACTAGCATTTTAGGCAGTATCGGAGGCTTTTTTCGATACCGGTATCGGGACAACTCTAATTTGCTTAACATCGATCTAGGTGTGAATGCAATAAGTTGACTTTCTTACTAAAATATATCTCGTTGTCCTCTAACTGAGCTGCCACCATTGTACAACTAAAAGGACATCAAAATGTTACAAAACAATACAATACACCCATCTTAGGTTAATACCCTGCACAGCCTGCCCTTGTTTAGAGATGTTCCGATACCATTTTTCACCTGCCCAATACCGATTCTAAAACAGACAGTCAGTCATAACGGAAAAAGAATGTAAATAAACTACTTTCGGATCGGTGTATAAACCTGAGTACTTGCCGATACCGATACCAGCGTTGGTATCGGAACATCTCTAGTCTTGTTGCTGTAGGTTGATGGAGAGGATAAGACATGCAGACACGTCAGTGTGGGTCTGTGAAACCTTGAATAGAACAAATTGAATGTTCTTTAAGAAGAAAGCACAGTCCCAAGCCCTAGTTGTGTCGTAGCAGACAGACACGATGCGAGATTCTGAATCGCTCTTAGTTCCAAGGCTGCCGACCCATAGCTAGCGCTGACCCCTGACCTGTCTTTTGGAGAGGAACCTTGCAGGGATCTTGAACAAATCACATAAGCTGTATGTCGTGCTTACCCACAATTCTGTTAGGTTGTGTGAGACTTTCATGTCTACCAGTGGGAGAGAAGAGGTTTTTAATACCAAGACAACAGCGAGCAGCCGGGGCTTTCAGCTCTAATACTCTCCATCGCCTCATTAGCAGAAGACTGTGTGTGTGTGTGTGTGTGTGTGTGAGTGTGCGTGTGCGCGCGTGTTGATGCTGTCACTCGGCTGCCATTATGCTTAAAACAACCCACACAGCGGCAGTCAGAGTCAAAGAAGAGCCATTATTAAGATTTCTCCTCTGAAATGAGGCTCATTTTCTTTTTTGAAGAAGAAGAAGCCGCGTATGGATTCTGATTGTCTGCGGGCATTGAGGTCCCTTTTTTGGGCACATGAAAGCGGACAAAATATTTTCTATTACCGGACATTATCAGGCGCTTAGCCGAGAGATTAGCAGTGGTAATTCTCTCTTCTTCTTTCTTTTTTTAGTATAAAGGTCTTTTTTTTTAAATTCAGAGCTTATGAGCGAGAGAGAGAGCGAGGTAAAAGAGGGAAATGGATTCATTAGCCTGGAACGGATCCTCTGGTCAATAGCCACATTTTTGAAAAACATCTTTATTATTCACGCTGTGTTGCCAAATGAAATTCAGTCAGTGACTTATCAGCATCCTTTCAGAAACCAGTGGCTTTACCAAATGTTCAGGGAACGCCGGGGGGCTCTGACTGTTCACCGGGCGAGACTCTCTGTGGTTTGAGAGACGATCCAGGCACTATTCAGTTGGGTTTCAAAGGCCTGGACAGCCACTCAGGGGACAGCAATACTCAGACTGAACAATGACGCAAAGATGTAAATACAGAACAGAACCCCCCCCCCCCACCCGATGACTGGAATCCGTGCCACTGCGTGTTTTAATCACGTTCCTCCTTCATCCATATAGGCTAGGGGAGTCCAAGTGGAGCAGACTTGAAAGAGAGAGAGGCAGAGATTACCCCCGCACATTCGCCCATGGATTTGCAGCTACGTATAAGCCTGCATACATGCTGGGACATGCTTGCCACATAGACTAGCGGGCCGCAATAAAATGTAATGACATGGACTGTCGAGGAGGCCCGAGCTTCCTGCTGTGATTGAAATGGAGACACAAAGCTGCGGGAAATTGGAAGAAAAGCCAGTGCTTGGTCTCATTCTGCCGCATGCAGCAAGGGTTGTTTCCCCCGTTCCTGCTTTGTAAACTGCAACCCTTGTGGCTCCATTAATCCAATATCACCAACTCCTTTGTAAATAACAACGATTAAACATTTAGTCCATTCCTATACGGTTACTTTCCCCACAAGACGTCCACCTGTTTTAATTCACGATGAATTCACAGCGTGGCTATCTGCAAAAAGCAGATTACCCCAAGGACAGATTGGAGTAGCTTGTGGATCTTTTACCTTTTAGGTAATTACTATGACTGCAGTTGTTTTTCTGCTCGTACCTGTCTTCAGTCTCCACAGGGGCTGAGTAAATGACGCAGAACTCCTGAGGATAAAAGTACATTTGCCACGAGTCGCAAGGTGTCTATCAGTCGGGGGCTGGGTTTCCAAATGGGGTCTGGGGTCTGCCAGTAATTAACACAAATGACTGGCACTCTTTCTCTGGCTCTCTGCCTGTGAGGGATAAGACTATTTAGCTGTATTCGAACTCAGATAAGGACAAGCTGCTAATGTAGCGTGAGAAGCCTGACTGCTGTGGTTCGTTGCATTGGTATTTTGTCAGTGCAGTCGGTTTGTGCTATTGAGCTGTTTCTATCAACATGTTGCACACATCAGCAACAAAAACACACAAATCAACTGTTGTGTGAATGTTCAGAAGAGGGCACAAAAAGATGAACAGCGTTGTGAAATCTAGGTACACTCTGGCACTTTGGTGTAGTTTCCCGCCTTTTAACTTCAAGTTAAGTTGGTTTCCTGTCTTTGGCCGTCCATCCATTTTATACATGCTAAGAGAGCTAAGGTGGCGCCGAAAAGAGCGCTGTGGCCTCCAGGTTCAGCGGCACTGTGTTTTTTGCTGAAGCCCCCTGTTTTGGCACCCCTGCCGCACCGCCACACTATATGTTTTTCGGACAAGATGAAATATCATCCAGGTAATCCAGTTTGAATAATATATTCATGAGTTTGGGCCCGGTCACACCAGCATTTATAACAGTAACATTTCAAACCCCAAATCAATGAATTCTAATGGAACTGCCTCACAGCAACGTAAATCTGCGTGGAGCTTTCACGTACAGTTTGACTTTGTTGACACACAAATTCTCACCACGGAGCAATGGCAAACTGTCTCCGCATTGTTCACCTTGGATGGAGCTGAGACCGGGAGTCCTAAATTGAAGAAACTATCATATTTGCTGTGTTATTGGAGGTCCATTTCTTACCGAATAACAAGATTGAAAGCTATCTTCATGAGCTCTTACAGTTAGTTAAAAGCCCCTTTCTGATGGTCCAATCAGGAAGGGGTTCGCCATTCGTCATTTTTGTAAATAATAAACAGACTGTCCAACAATCACGGCCACTTTATGCAGCGATTGGTAAGGTGTGTGGAGGTATGGAAGCAGCTCTCCTCTCCTACTCCTGTCACGCATAAGACAGTGAACAGTGCTCATAGACAACACTTCTCATCAACGGGTTCATTTGATATCGTAGGAAATTATGGCCACCGTTTGCTGGTGAAGTGATGACCGCTCCCATGACAGTTAGGTTTAGCGGTCTTAACTAGAAAAGGTGACTGTGAGCCAGGTACAGAGCACTGTAAAGTGACAGTCGTGACAGGAACTGTTACAGTTAGGTTTGGCTGATAAAAGGTGAGCCCCATGTAGCGACGACAGTTAAGTTTAGGCACCAAACTTTGTGGTTTGGGTTAAAACACCGGCCCCCTTAAGTAGTCCTCCTGGGTGAAAAGTTTTGTGTTTTTTTGTGTGTTGGACGTGTCCTCCCTATTAAATCAAATTTATTTGAAGCATATTGAACCCTTAACACACATTTACACCCTCGAGCAAATGTAACTTTTTTTACCTAATATGCCTAATATGTCTGTCTGCGGGAGGTGAGCGGAGCACCCAGGGGAAACCACGTAAAAGCTCCTGCCAAAGGGCTTGGCTTCAAACCCAAGACCTTCTCCTCACCACTGAGACATTTTGGCGCCCCGTGGAGGACATGCTTCCTTTCACGTATTGGGAAACATGTTGAGACAGAAGCGGCTGTGGCTCAGGCGTTAAAGTGGTTGCCTGCCAATCGAAAGGTTGGTGGTTTGATTCCTGATCCTGCAGTCTACATGTTGAAGTGTTCTTGGGCAAAACACTGAACTGTGGATTGCCCCCAATGCTGCACCATCAGGAGTGCGAATGTTTTTTTTTTTGATGAGCAGGTGGCACCTTTTACGGCAGCCTCGGCCACAGTGTATGAATGTGTGTGAAAGGTGAATGGTTCCTGTACTATGTAAAATCGCTTTGAGTAGGCGTTAAGACTAGAAAAGCGCTATATAAGGCAACTAGAGTTGGGTACCGAAATCTGTACTTTTTTGGGAACCGACGGATTTACGTTAAATCAAACGGTGCCACATTTTGGTGCCTGAGAGCGCGTAAGGGCAAGCATATCTGTCCTTCCTGCGTGTTAACAGAGAGCGAAACTACGTCGACTCTGCAGTTTGTTCAAGTCACAGTGAGTGACGGCAATGCCGTTTAAGCAGTTGGAAGTGTCGTTACACTTTCAAAACTCCACGCAGACGGCATTCGCTGCAATATAATATTAATGGCAACTATAGGCAACACATCCAGTCCTGATACCCCATGATGTCTCTGCTTACAAAACACCTGAGTCAGAAGGAAACCCCCCCTCTTCTAGTACTCCACATCCTCCTCCTCCCATCACTCTCCAGATCTCCCCCAACCCCTCTGACCCACCTCCAGGGACATTGTATTTGTTAATCCGCCCCGGAGAGCGAGGGCTTCTGCCGGCCGCCAGCTTGCATATCCCACACCATTAACAACATGACAGGAGGAGTTAGCTTGACTGGCATGTTTATTGTTCTGTTGACTGGGCAGTGCTAATGAGGCCTGTGCGCCGTGCTGGGCCAGCAGGATTACCCCAGCACCACAGGACAAGCACAAACAAGACCCACTGTCATTGACCATTTCCCTAAGAGCACACACTTGACACATGAACACACACACTGGACTGCTGCTGCCTTCAGGTGCTAACACTACACTCCCCCTCCTAAGCTCAGGAGTTACAAATGCAATTCCTTGATGCCTTTGGCCGGAACAAATCCAAAGTGGTACAAGGTAATTTTGGACTGGCATTTATATCCGAGGTCAAGCAGCGCTACTTTGCACTGTAGCTAGAAAATGAAGAGGAAATCATCATTATGCAGATAATTGATGTTTTATTATATATATATATATGGAGTCGAACCCTCGGCTGCTGGTCGAGGAGTAAACCTCTATGGGCTTCAAGCAGCGTTGTTTAAAAGTTTGACAGGTTGTTGGTGAACCAACATCACTCAATACATGTGCCTCTTGAAAGACAGTCACGTACGCGCGGCACCCTGCCTGTAACAGCAGCCTGCTGGTTTACGGTTTGTCCTAGCAATCGTCAGCAGCGCCAGTGTTAGCCCCATTAGCACTAATGCTACATCTGATAAAAAGGAGCTGTTGATGAACCGTGGTAATGGGACTACTGTGGACCAGGTGATAAAAGTCTGGGGTCCGTTTCAGAAAGGGAGGTAACTTAACCTCAGAGTCGGTTACTATGGTAACCGAGTCTGTGAACCTAACCTGGTCGGGAGCAGGTTTTCTTCAAGAAACCTCGAGTTTCTCTCAGTCTCCTCCCTCTCACACAGCACTCTTTCATTTCCTCATTCATTCATTCAAAGTTTGTTAAAAAAACAGGGTTGGTTTATTAACCATGTTAGGCAGACTATTTTTTTTTCTCAAAACATGGCATTTCCTTTTGGCGACGATTGATGAAGAAGCTGTATTACTTCTCAGGGTGTTAAACATACGTCGGGAGATGGTATTGAGGCCACGACTATAGATGCATTTTCATTTCCAGATACTAGCCTACCTATTTGAGCGGTATCGTTTTTCTTCCCAGTCTATCAGTTATGTAGCCTACATAACCTTATCCGTCCTCATATCACTAACGTCACCCATCGTGGACATGCTCTACATCCCAGCAGATTATTTGTCTCGCATTACGTTTTTTTTTTGCAAACGGCAGTTTTCTTTACAACATTGGTGATGCGGAGCATATTAGTAAAGCCACTGTATAGCAACGGCTTTAAAGTTTTTTGTAGTGTTCCCTGGACACAGACCAGTAAGAGCCATTAAAAAGGAGTTCCACAGTATTGCAGGTGAATGATGTAAACCCTTTGAAATAAAAGATTATGAATTATAATTCTGTTAATGATGGTGCTGCAGCCTCAGAATGGGATTAGTAGTCCTAGGACCTTTATAGATTATAGGTTCAATACCATTTCACCAGTAGTATTATACTTATGATTAAATATGATATTAATACACTATATTGGAACTTACATATTTACTCTAGCAGCAGTTTTCTCCCACGCAAATTCTCTCTCTTTTGCAGCAGCCGCTGTGTGGCTTTTTTAACGAAATGTTCAAACTGTTAGTGTGACTGTTTTCTTTTTTCTGGTTTTCAGATCCTTCTGAGAAGCTAAATGTCCTTTATTGTTCATGAATTAGATCACTAGGTTTAGGTCCCCAATTCAATACTTTTTAGGCACCGACTGAACTGCCTCTGAAGTATCGAGTATCGAAAAATGCCCCGTCATTCAATACCCAATTTCAATACCTAAGGAGTAAATCTCATCAGCGTCTGTGATCCAATCAGCACGCAGCACGCTTCTACCAAGATCTAATAATGTCTGTGATTGGCTGTCTAACGTTACACGTCGTAGAGACACGCAGGAAAAACTCCACGTTACACAGAGACGGCTCACGTAGTCGGAGCTGGAAAATACAGAAAAAAGATTTGTGTCATAATGTTGTAATTCCTTTTTCTTTAATAAAATTGGTATTGAAAATAAGTACCGGTATCAAAGTCACAGTATTGGTATTGAACATTTTAAAAACGGTACCCAGCCCTGTAGATCTCAATGTCAGGGTAAAGAGTAGTATTGCCTCCATTTCACAATTTCAAATAGATTTACCCAAATGAAACAGTCGGGAGTAGGTAGCTACCAGGTAGCTTACTTTATAGGAAGTCATTTCAGACACAGCCAATCTCTCCCACTCCTGCAGCTGCAGCTGTCCAAGGTCCTGATCTTCCTGCAGTGTGTGCTCGTCTCTATAAACAGCTCTGCTTTCAGCATAAGAACATTGTTTCCCAGCCACTGACTGTTAAACAGTAATAACATAGGCATATATAGATATACACATATATCTATATATATATATCTATATATATATATAGATATATATATATATATATATATATAGATATATATATATACAGTTCAGTAGAAAATCACACCCTGCACGTAGCACACAACACAAACTGTTTCCGGAGGACACTAAGACTAATTTGCTGTACGTTGAGCTCTCAGGGCCACCGTATGTTTCACTTGTTTAGTAGCTCTATTTATCTCGCGCAAGTATAGTGCAGTTGCTCCTGACAGCTCTGGGAGTTCAACTTAGTTTCTGTTGTCTGCTCTCTCTTTATGTCCGCCTCGGCCTCTGAATGTTTCTTTGCACTGGTGTTACAAACATATGCCTTCTAATCATCTTTCATACAAGTCAGAAACAGCATGCATATACATCTATGCAAAGATGTATGTTATATACTAGCCCCTACGCTCCCCGCCCCCCTTTTGCCTAGAAGCCTCTTAATTTTACAATCTCCCAACTTTTTCATAAATGTGCTGCACCTTGTCCCTGTCCGGAGCTTTTAATACAAAGCATATCTCCTTCTGTTCACAGACGCACCAAATGTCTGTTAAAATGGCCCCCTAGTGAGTAAACAAGATGGAACCTGCAGCGCTGGAGCACTGTCTCAAATTGAGAGCTAGCAGAATATGACAGCTCCTTTAATGCTGCTCTTAGACATTCATTATCATTAAGATGTTGGTTTCCCTATCTGCTTAAGTAAGCATTTATCCCCAAGCTGTTAGGTTTCCTTTAGTGCTCTCTGTATGTGTGTGTGTGTGTGTGTGTGTGTGTGTGTCTCTCTCTCTCTCATTCTCTCTCTCTCTCTCCCGTTGCGGACAAATTTGCAACCCAGCATTGCGTCAGCAGTTACAAAAGGAAGGCACTTTTTATATTTTTTCTTGAGGCTCATCCAAGGAATTGATGTACAGGATACATCTGGGTCTTTGGAAGAGGGGGAGAGCAGGAAAGAGAGCAATGCCTTGTGTCTTTGTGTGTCTTTGCATGTGTGTGTGTGTGTGTGTGTGTGTGTGTGTGTGTGTGTGTGTGTGTGTGTGTGTGTGTGTGTGTGTGTGTGTGCATTTCTCCAGTTCCCTCCTGTTTCCCAAAGACTATTACTCTAACTTTTCATCCATATCCAGTTGACAGAATAAAGACATTTCATTAAGGCTATCTCTGCGCCTGGGTCTGTTTAACAAAATGCATACTAGTCAGCAACACTGGTCTGTGTGTGTGTGTGTGTGTGTGTCTCATTAGCTGTCATTTGGGAATAGTTGCCTTTTACTTTTTGTAGTTGTAGTATAGTCTGTGGTATATATTCATTGCAGCCTTATCCCCCTCTGGGTGTGTCTGCATAAGTCCACATAATGCACTTTGATGCCAGCATTCTCCGAGCTGCTCTCCGTAATGAGAATGTATGTCTCTCCAGGCTTTGGATTTATAACTACATGTCTATCTGTGAGATACTCGGCGGTGGATGTAATTAATGTAGGGCCAAATTGTCCGGGTGAGCGTCTCATCAGACCTTGGATCCCACCTTCAACCGCAACCCTGAACTCTAATAAGCCCACAGGGACGACCCAGCATGGACCTCAGACCCAGCCGAGGCAGCCGCATAATTAGTCTGCAAACATGGCCTCACACAGTCATGCAGAGGACAGAGCTCATACACTGTTAAAAAATTTTTTTTTAATTTTGTCCGCAATACATGTTATTTCATGTTGTGTTGACAAATATAAAATATGGTTACACTTTACTTGGAGGTATCTGCATAAGAGTGACATGACACTGTCATGAACGTGTCATAAACATTATAAACAAGTCATAAGACATAACGCTTCTTTTAGTGTCATTCAGTTTTTGTCATGACAAGTTATGGTTATGGTTAGGGTTAGGGTTAATGTTAGGGTTCATGTGTCATGACTGTGTCATGACAGTGTCATGTGTTCATGACAGTGTCATGTGTTCATGACAGTGTCATGTCACTCTTATGTAGATACCTTCAAGTAAAGTGTTACCAAAAATATTTTTGTCCAAGGGACTTGAAACATTGCGTTGTTCTGACTATTATAATTGCAAGCTGCCAGTTGATATTAGTTGGTAATATGTGGTAAAGACTTAGCATAGTTGTTAGGAAAACTTGATATTAGTTGTTTTATTAGTTATTTTTGTACCCTCAACTATTAACGCTACGTTGGCAGCAAATCCAGAAAGAGTTGTTAAAACTCAAAATAAATCATGCAACTAGTTCATTCGTTATTTAAACTGCGTGTAGCTGCAGTAAGCCAAGGTATTAATGTTCTATGAAAGTAAATAATGTTACCACTGTAATGGACAACAATGTCACATTCCTCTCATTCACTATTTACCCAAATGCAGCTCTGGTGTGAGGGATGGTCAGTGATGGGGAAACTTGATGGGTGAGTTTGCTGTTATTTAGGGTTGTGAATATATGTCTTAGCCCATGTAATAAATATTACATATCCTTTACAAACATTTAAACATTGATGGATAATTGGATGGGTCTGCAGGACACAGCCCCAGGCTCCCAAAAGGTTTTTTTTCTGGTATTTAACTCACTGAATTAGCCAAAAGCATAATTATATACCATGATATAACATTACATATACCCTGATAGACGAGTGCTTACCTCTTATGTACAGTATGCATTATGTGGAGTTCAGGAGAGAACACTTGCAAACACACTGTTATGGACCTTTAACTGTAGCTGACTGTATCATCCTGTGCTTCCTGTGCAATAGTATGTACTGTTATCCAAAGCTGGGACGATTGTGATTATTGTGTTAAGTTGGCTGCTCAGCTGCTGTGAATGCTGCTCGTCTGTTCTTTTTTTTGTGCCAAATAAGCCCAATCAATATTCTGCCATGTGAAATCCTAACTGCAGAGGCCCTTTTGATAAGAACGTGTGATGAAGTCGGGCAATGAAACAGAAGCCTCCCACTCTCAGTTGCCCTTTTCACTTGCACATTACACATCCACTCTGTCCGACATCTGCAAAAGGCCACACCATATATCCCTGTCCACTTTTACAGCTTGCCAATAAGAAATGGAAGTGGCTCTAACGCTCGCAAACCACGTAAGTGAAATTTAGGAGTATCCGAGCTACAGGAGGGTGTGTGTGGATTATTGACAGAGGTGCCTGTGCCTGCTGTGAGTGATGTCCCATGCTGCTCTAGTTGCATTCAGGCATCTAACAATGGCTAATAATTATGTGTACATTTACGACAAGGGGCCCGGGTTTAATGGATGGATTCAGTCACACTCCAATTCCCATTCTGCACATGGATTTCCTGTCATTTTCATGAAGGAAGAGCAGAAGAGCTCTCTCTCGTTCTCGCTCTCGCTCTCTTTATTTCCATCGGTCATTCTGGACGAAGAATTTTCGGTCAATTTTTTTTTTTTCACTTGTGATTCAATTTAATTTGTATTTATAGTGTCAGACCATAATTCAATCAGGAGAGACTTTGTTGCAGATATGCAAAGATGTATTGTACATATAACATAACATAACATAATATGAACTGTACAGTCTTTGGAGATTAGACTCCATCATTATAAAATCATTTTTAAAGGGGTAGAGAAGCCAAGACATAGCCCCCCGATGGAGCCTAGACACTGGTGATGATGGAGAAGGAACCCGAAGACCGAACGAAGGAGCTGTCTGCCGGAAGGGTGCCGTGGTTGACGATGACCAGAGGTGGAAGGGGAAGAGGGGGATTGCACGTTTGCCTGAAAAGACAGCTGACAGCAACGGAGAAAAGACTTAAAGCAGGATGTCATGCTGTGATTGGATCATGAGTCTTCCTGAAGGAATTTGCGCTGAGCTTCATCAGACGTTATCTCAGGACACTTTACAGATTAGGTGTAGACCACACTCTATGACTTGCAGAGCAAGCATTTGGTGCGACTGCGGCGAGGAAAGACTTAGTATCTAACTCAAAGTGTTGACAGCTCACAGAAAGCTCCCACCTTTGGCAGCATTAGCAAGCAAAGCTTTTTTGTTGCAGTCTGAGGTCTTACAGTGTGTCATAACTTATGCCTGTAGCACAATCGCCACTCTCTAGGCCTCATCTAGATTATCTCATCTTTGATCGTTAATCAGTGAAGTTACCTCTGGATGGTTATTTCAAAGTGATGTGAATCATGTTTATGGTAGAAAGGGTGGTGGATGTTTCTCCTGACTCCATGCTTTTACCTGAACAATGATGGAGTGGTTTCTCTGTAGAGCATGCCTATGAACAAACCGCAAAAACAAAATCAGTGGCCGGAGTCTTGTACGACTTGTTGACAAGGGGTGAGAATCACCAGAGGCCTCACGATACGATATCATCACGTTATTTATGTCACGATACAATATTATTGCAATTTTAAACATATTTTTCAAGTTTTTCCCAACTTCAGATTTTTCCCAATTTCAAATGATGTCCCCAAAAGGAAACTTTGTCAACATCTCCATCCATCTTCATCTCCATCATCCGCTTATCCAGGGTCGGGTCGTGGGGGCAGCAGCTCCAGCAGGGGACCCAAAACTTCCCTTTCCCGAGGCACATTAACCAGCTTTGACTGGGGGATCCCGAGGCGTTCCCAGGCCAGGTTGGAGATATAATCCCTCCACCTAGTCCTGGGTTTTCCCCGAGGCCTTCTCCCAGCTGGACGTGCCTGGAACACCTCCCTAGGTAGGCACCCTGGGGGCATCCTTACCAGATGCCCAAACCACCTCAACTGGCTCCTTTCGACGCAAAGGCGTAGCAGCTCTACTCCGAGCTCCTCACGGATGACTGAGCTTCTCACCTTATCACAAAGGGAGACACCAGCCACCCTCCTGAGGAAACCCATTTTGGCCGCTTGTACCCTGGATTTTGTTCTTTCGGTCATGACCCAGCCTTCATGACCATAGGTGAGGGTAGGAACAAAAATTGACCAGTAGATCGAGAGCTTTGCCTTCTGGCTCAGCTCTCTTTTCGTCACAACAGTGCAATAAATTAAATGTAATACCGCACCCGCTGTGCCGATTCTCCGACCAATCTCCTGTTCCATTGTCCCCTCACTCACGAACAAGACCCCAAGGTACTTGAACTCCTTCACTTGGGGTAAGGACTCATTCCCTACCTGGAGTAGGCACTCCATCGGTTTCCTGCTGAGAACCATGGCCTCAGATTTAGAGGTGCTGATCCTCATCCCAGCCGCTTCACACTCGGCTGTGAACCGATCCAGTGATCCAGAGTGCTGAAGGTCGCTGGCCGATGATGCCATCAGGACCACATCATCTGCAAAGAGCAGCGATGAGATCCCCAGCCAACCGAACTGCAACCCCTCCCCACCCCGACTATGCCTCGATATCCTGTCCATAAATATTACAAACAGGATTGGTGATAAAGCGCAGCCCTGGCGGAGGCCAACCCTCACCTGAAACGAGTCAAACTTACTGCCGAGAACCCAGACACAGCTCTCGCTTTGGTCATACAGAGATTGGATGGCCCTCAGAAGGGACCCCATACTCCCGCAGCACCTCCCACAGTATGTCCCGGGGGACCCGGTCACACGCCTTTTCCAGATCCACAAAACACATGTAGACTGGTTGGGCATACTCCCAGGCTTCCTCCAGGATCCTTGCGAGAGTAAAGAGCTGGTCCGTTGTTCTACGACCAGGACGGAATCCGCATTGTTCTTCTTCAACCCGAGGTTCGACTATTGGCCGAACCCTCCTGGAGAGCAGCATCTTGGGGGAGACTTTACCAGGGAGGCTGAGAAGTGATACCCCTGTAATTGGCGCACACCCTCTGGTCCCCCTTTTTGAACAGGGGAACCACCACCCCTGTCTGCCACTCCTTAGGTACTGTCCCAAACTTACACGCAATGTTGAAGAAGCGTGTCAACCATGACAGCCCCTCCACACAAAGAGCTTTCAGCATTTCTGGACAGATCTCATCAATCCCTGGGGCTTTGCCATTGTGGAGTTGTTTGACTACCTCAGCGACTTCCACCAGGGAAATTGACGACAATCCCCCATCATCCTCCAGCTCTGCCTTTGACATAGAGAGCGTATTAGTTTGATTTAGGAGTTCCTCAAAATGCTCCTTCCACCGCCCTATTACCTCCTTATTGTTGAGGTCAACAGCGTCCCATCCTTACTGTACACAGCGTGGATGGTTCCCCGCTTTCCCCTCCTGAGGTGGCGAACGGTTTACCGAAAGTCCTTCTCCATATCTTCTCCGAACTTCTCGGGTAGGGATTTTCCGGGATAACATATCCCGGAAAGACTTCTTCTTCAGTCGGACGCCTTCCCTGACCACCGGTGTCCACCACGGTGTTGGTGGGTTACCGCCCCTTGAGGCACCTAAGACCCTAAAACCACAGCTCCTTGCAAAAGCTTCAGCAATGGAGACTTTGAACATCGTCCACTCGGATTTAATGCCCCCAGCCTCCACAGGGATGCACGAGAAGCTCCGCCGGAGGTGTGAGTTGAAAGTCTGTCGGACAGGGGCCTCCTCCAGACGTTCCCAATTTACCCGCACTACCCGTTTGGGCTTACCAAGTCTGTCCAGCGTCTTCCCCCACCCCCTGACCCAACTCACCATCAGATGGTGATCGGTTGACAGCTCTGCCCCTCTTTTCACCTGAGTGTCCAAAACATACGGCCTCAGATCAGATGAAACGATTATAAAATCGATCATTGACCTTTGGCCTAGGGTGCTCTGGTACCAAGTACACTTATGAGCATCCCTACGTTCGAACATGGTGTTCGTTATAGACAATCCACGACTAGCACAGAAGTCCAACAACAAACAACCACTCGGATTTAGATCAGGGAGGCCGTTCCTCCCAATCACGCCTCTCCATTTGTCTCCTATCATTGCCCACGTGTGCGTTGAAGTCCCCCAGCAGAACTATGGAGTCCCCCCCTGGAGCCCCATGCAGGACTCCATTCAAGGTCTCCAAGAAGGCTGAATACTCTGAGCTTTTGTTTGGTGCATATGCACAAACAACAGTCAAAGTTTTCCCCCCCACAACCCGCAGGCGTAGGGAGGCAACCCTCTCGTCCACTGGGGTGAATTCCAATGTAGCGGCGCTCAGCCAGGCGCTTGTGAGTATCCCCACACCCGCACGGCGCCTCACACACTGGGCAACTCCAGAGAAGAAAAGAGTCCAACCCCTATCCAGAAGTATGGTTCCAGAACCGAGACTGTGCGTAGAGGTAAGCCCCACCAGATCTAATTGGTAGCGCTCCAACTCCCGCACAAGTTCCGGCTCCTTCCCCCACAGAGAGGTGACGTTCCATGTCCCCAGAGGCAGCCTCTGCCGCCTGGGTCTGGTCCGTCGAGGCCCCTGACCTTCACTGCCACCCGTGTGGCAGCGCACCCACCCCCAGCGGTTCCTCCCACCATGGGTTCAACATCTGTTTTATCTAAAAAGAATGTCTCTGTTTGTTCATCTCACTTCAATTTTATTGCTGCAAAATTGCGGCAAACTGACCAACACATATATAATAATAGCATCTGTGTATCGCGATACTATGCTGTATCAGTTCCACTCCAACACACACACACACACACACACACACACACACACACACACACACCCCTATTGTTGACTTGCTGTGTCTTTTGCTTTTGAATTCACGCCGTAGTGTCTGCTCTCCCGTTTCATTGCAACTTTGCATATTTTCTAATTTCAAATTGTCTCTGCTTTTCTTGGTAAATCTCAGTGGAGCACAATTCAAGCGACTCATCTCTCCGCAATACTGTGTCCCTAAATGGATAATGCTGCTTTAGCCTCCAGCAGATATTGTAGCAAAAAAAAAAAAAACCTGCCTCTTGCTGGAGTAGTGTGATAAGCATTTGCTTCCCACCCTGCTGAAGGAAATTAATTCTTGGTCCCGGTGGCCAAGTCTTACATAAGAAAATGACTGGCTGAGATGGCTATCACACCCACAGCGTTGACATTCTCTCACTGTGCCCTGCTGTCCTCTCAGTCTTATAGTACACGTGTTAGCTGATTATAACCTGATTCCACTGCTCTCACGTCTTTAATACGTCCTCTATTTAGAGGGAGGGTTTGACAAAATTGCTAAAAGTCACTGCAGATTAGTTTCGCCAACTTAGCTGTGGGATTCCCACCTTGTTATTGCCAGCTGTAGTATGAGACTAGCAATCCATGCTACTGTATCTTCAAGATGGATGATATGGGCGCATGGGAGCCTATAATGTTCAAAATAAAATGACTTATATGACATAAGGAAGTTGTGTTCTTGTTGTCACAATTCCTCATTTAACATTTTACATTCAGTGGACGGACATACAAAGAACTGTTAGCTTAATGTAGCTAATTGTTAATGTGTTATCTTGGCTATAGTCTATATCCACGACGTTCCACTTCCGGGATTGCTCCGTTGCTGCTGGAAATGCCGCCGGATCACACTCTTTTCGGCCGGATGTCCGTCACCTTCCTCTTTCTTTGTGTTGGCATTCTAAACTCCGGTGGATTTCTGAGGACTATGGTTAACTGCTCCTCAGATCTCTGCAGGGTAAATCCAGACAGCTAGCTAGACTATCTGTCCAATCTGAGTTTTCTATTGCACGACTAAAACTACTTTTGAACGTACACGTTCCACCAAAACAAGTTCCTTCCAGAGGCTATTTTGCAGAGGCTCTGTGGCTTTGTCCAGCGCTTAGCACCGCCCAAGACGATTGTGATTGGTTTAAAGAAATGGCAATAAACTGGAGCACCTTTTTCTCCCATCCAGGAATGCTGTGTGGACTAGCCAGACCCTCCTCCGCAGCGCTGTGGAGGAAGGTCCCAGGAGGGAGGCTGACCTTGAAGCAAAGCCTGTGATTACGATCAGACGATAACCAAACAACACAAGACGTTGTGCCTGCCATCGTGCCACTGGGATAACACACTGTCACTGTGAACTTGTAGCCAATGAATGTAAATCCGAGCCGAAACCTTTTGCCAAGGCCAATTACCCATCGTTGCATCCAACTGCCTAATTATACCAAATTAGCTGACTCAGTGGATTATGAGATGAATTAGTGCAGCAGTGCTGAATATTATTGTAATTTAAAGCGAGGGATTTTCAAGCTAATTTCAATGTACAGGACAGAACATAAACACGAGTACCCTGATACAACACTGCCAACTAATATGTATATTTCTTTGTTTTTTAGGGCGATGCTAGGAATCCCTTTAAATGGGAACTCAAATCAATTTACCTGTACAGTTATGTTGTACTTATTCTCCAATTCATATTTTCTTGATTTCATCATTTCATAAGATGTGGTGTGTGCTATTCTTTTCCTTTCTATATATCTTTTATTTCCTCTTGTCCTCCAGGATTTTCAAATTCAAATTTTCTAAACAAAACAAACAGGGTACATGTGTATAGCAGCTACATTTCCCCATAATGACTACTTTAACTTTCGACACTAAAGTACATTTACTGTTAAAATTATTTTTACTTAAGTACAATTTTGAATGCATGACTTTAAATTGTGATGGAGTTGTTGTTTTTTACACTGTGGTATTTCTACTTTTAATTCAACAAGTGATACTTAAGGATCTAGACACTTCTTACCTCACTACACCGATATACTACATGTATCTGGGAGGCTGCATTGATGAAGATCATGTCTTATGTTAAAAACACTCTGGGTCCTTCTGCGATAGGAATGTTTGAATGTGTTGCGAGTTTTAAAGTCTGTCTAAATGTCGTTGCTTTAATAGTCGTGTTTACAGAGGGTGATAATGAACTGCTGTCATTGGGCCAGGATGAGAGAATGGCTGAATAAATGAATGGGGTTGGGGAGTAGAGCTGTAACAATTCCAAATTTTGCTGTACAATTAATTGTCTCAGAAATAATTGCGATTAACAATATAATTGTCTCTTTCAGTCAAATAATAAAAAAATAAAAATAACATTGATGTGTTACTTTTTTAAACAAAGTTTTGAATGAATCCCAGGAAACATCTTTTGGTTATATCACTGTCATGTGACCCAGATAATGTAATAACACAGGTACACAGCTTATGAAGTAAACCACGCCTCTTTATTATCATAAAAAAATTCTTCTAACTCTATCCTCCCTTATCGTATTTGTTGTTATGAACGTGTATAGGGTCAAGTGCCAACAACTACCAATTGAAACAATAATACAAATATATAGTCCGACCAATAATCACTTATATAATTACTATTTGGCACATCATTCGCCTTTAGGGTTGGGTACCGAATCTGATACCTGTTTTGGGTACCGACCGAATTACGTCGGTACTACCGAGGACCGATTCACTTTAAATCAAACGGTGCCAAATTTTTGCACCTGTAAGCGCGAGCTTATCTGTCCTCTCTGCATGTTGACATGCATGTACGCAGAGGTGCGAACGGAAGGAAATTACATTGCCTCGGCAGTTTGTTTAACGTTAAGTCACAGTGAGTCCCGGCAATGCCGGTAAAGCGGTTGAAAGTGTGGTTAGACTTGTCAAAACTCCACGCAGACAGCGTTCGCTGCGATATAATATAATGGCGAGGTGAAAGCAGTCGTGGTGCGGTTACACTTCCCTATGCCCTATTGACTGACTGACAGGCTGGAGATTGTAGACCCAACAGTGTTCTCGATGCCCTTTTGACTGACTGACAGGCTGAGGTTGTAAGGCAAGGCAACTTTATTTCTATAGCACATTTCAGCAACAAGGCAATTTAAAGTGCTCTCCTCTGGGACAGTAAACTTAATATCTTTGAGTTGTGGACAAAACAATACATTTGAGGACGTCATCTTGGGCTTTGGGAAACACTGATCCACATTTTTCACGGTTTTCTGACATTTTAGAGACCAAACAACTAATCCATTCATCCAGAAACCATGGTTTGAACCATGGTATGACACAATAAGTGTAGGAACATATTTTGCTGACCTTTGTTCCAATTCTATTCAAAGTTTCAAAACAATAAATACCTTAATCACACACACAAAAAAATAGATAACAATGATAATACACATCAAGAATAAGGTCCTGTCAGAAAATCTTGTACACTTTAGAATTAGAAAAAAGATTTCAAACAGAATTTAGGAGCAATCTGCAGGTTCAATCCCAAAGTATTTCCAAAGCCCACATCACATAAAACCCTGCTAATTACATTTCTCCCGCTGTGCGTCTGGCAGGTTTTGAATGAAAGAAATGCTGAAGCACAAACTCTGCCCGTCGCATTTGGTGACCTCGGCGGAACGCGCCCCTATCTCGCCGCTGCAGACACTCAGCCCTTTGAACAGCCGCTCTGTCTTTTGTGTTGCAGTGCCGTCGTTCTGGGGGCTAGTGAACTCGGCCTGGAACCTGTGCTCGGTGGGGAAGAGGCAGTCGCCAGTTAACATCGAGACCAGCCACATGATCTTTGACCCCTTCCTCACGCCCATAAAGCTGAACACAGGTGGACGCAAGGTAAGACACATAAATGCAACACACGCACACTATTATCTGTCGGCTTGATGGATGCTGGGGCTTTGTTGCATCTTTTAGGTGTTGCACTACACTGCTCTCACGCTTGCCGCTATTGTGTTGGCGTTGTTTCGGTGCTGTTGTAGTTTGATAGGGTGTGGATCCCTGATCGATGCCTCCCGACCGCTGTTTGTTTTGGCAGACAATGTGAGCTATTTGTCCAGCGAACACAGCTGGAGATAAAATAGAAAACAATTCACCTATTCAGTGATGCACAATGGTTGTGTTCTGGTTCAAGGAAAAGCCTCGACTTTATCTTAAGGGCTTGACAGATGAAACCCTGCAGCCCAACAGTGGATTAGTCAAGCATATTGTTTATTATTTCCTCCTGTACAGTGGTGTAACAAGGCCAGCGTGTGTATCAGAATGCTGTTCCATCCTGTGCCATATGACAGCAGCTAATTGGGAAGCCTTCACAGATGGGCTGCTTTCAAAAGTGCACAGTTGCAACGCGAGATTAATGTTGTGACTAGTTTATGTTTCAATGCCAGCAATTAGTACAGGGTTAGCCTTGAGCAACGATAGAGCACATAGGACGCATTGCAGTTTACCACCTATGGTACACTGCTACACAAGATCAACTAACAGATCCACAAATAGCCCCATATTATGTCATTGGACCCTAGTTTCGGACTGATCAGACTCTGGTCCTTGGCTTTTAAATCATTTAGAATTGAATTTCATTCTGTATAAACTCAGAGAATATAATATAATTAGTAAGAAAACCTGTGATAAGAATAGTCACTCATACATTTTCCTGTTGGAATAATTTCTACTTGGAATAGAAATTAGATTTAACAATTTGTCTTTGTGCGAGGCTCCCCTGCTGCTCCCTCAAGGACTCCACTTTGAGAGCAGCTACCCTGCAGTGAGTCCGGAGTTAGGACATCACTCACAATGGCACAATTGTATTGCTATTAGGATGAATAAGAGGCAACTAGAGAGAAAAGTAGAGACAGGCCACTGTGTTATTTGGGCATCTCAAACATTAAGGGACAGAACAATGCTTCTGGATGAATCAGTAAAACATACACCACCTTGAGACTGTTCTCACTACAGCATCGGGTCGTTTGCTAAACACCTGAAACAATCTATGTTGAGGTTTTCTTGGAAAGTGACTTCTTGCAGTTGTGAGACTGTAGCAAAAAAAAAAAAAAAAGGGTTGTGTGTTGATGGTAAATGCATACAGATGGGGGTTGAGATAGAACAGTGGTTCTCAAACTTTTTACATCATGTACCACTTCAGAAAATATTAGCTGAACAAGCCGACAAATAGCCTATACGTAATTCCCTCCGCTGAAAATCTACATCTTTCATAAATACCCATCAGGGAATGTTAATGGGGTTGTTGGTCTCTAACAGGGACGCCGTTATCAATCTGCTCCCGACCCTAACCCTAACCCTCATCCACTACTTAAGTAGCAACTAACCCTATCCCTTGTCCACTACTTAATTAGCAACTAACCCTAACAGTTGTCCACTACTTAAATAGCGACTAGCACTTGTGCTCGTCCACTATAGTTTCAACAGGGCTGCTCCAACTATTCACCTCCTCATCTACACTTCTCTTAGTTCCTGTTTGGAGCCACAATTGCAGAGTTTTTGAACCATTCATTTTACCTTGGCTTACTATCTTGCCATCACAGCTTGTAACTAATTATAGATGTATGTGTGCTCCGTTTATGAACGCAACTATGTAGCAGGCTGATATCCAAACAAAAAATATAACACTTAAACACTCATTTTAAACATCTTTTAACTGATCATCATTTAAGTATTATTGGAAATGTTGTAGTATTTCTATAGTAATGTTTTTGTAAATTTTGAAAACTTTTTCATTTAAAAAAATATATATATATCAGAGATTCCATCCACGTACCACTAGAGGTAGCTCGCGTACCACCAGTGGTTCTTGTACCACAGTTTGAGAACCAGTGAGACAGATTGTTGAGCCAGCAAAGTGAGTGACTTTGATTAAGGAGAACACAGGCTACATCCTGTCTTGTACCAACAATCAACATCGGCTTTAAAAGTACAATATGTAACTTTTCTGCATTAAAATGTCTAAAAACGACCATACCTATGTTATAGAGTAATTGTAAATCATACAATGTCATTTTCTGATTAATTACATGCCACTTTGCACAGTAATACAGCAGAAACTTTATTAATTGATACATATCAATATTAATCCATCTTAATGTTACTACAATGTATGTGCTGGTTGACAAGTAGCTAACATTAATGCTAGCTAATGCTTGGTGGATAACATTATAGGGTTACAATTAGTATGATTGTTTTGACCATGGATAAAAGCAGCACTGCGCTAACCCACGAATAAGTTCACTAGTAACGTTAGCGTTAGCTGTATAGATAGACGATTAATCTAATGCTAATTTAGCCAGCTAGCACACCCCGCTCTGCCTGCCTCACTCCCCCAGCACAAAGAGACTTCATTCGTGATGATAGCTGACAATACAGCCGGGACATGTAGCAATAGCTAGTTACCGTCAGCCCCAGCCGGTGCCGTGTGCTTACGACACTAATGGCAGTTTAATGAAGCGTCAGGAAACAGAGAATAGCACACCCAGGCATCCTAGTCACAACATCGGCCATCCATAATGTTAGCTACCGGTGTTTGTACCGTAAATCTCCTCCCTGCCGAATTTCTTCCCCCTTCGCATTTAGCTGTCTTTACAGTTAGCTAGCTAAATTAACCCGACAAGGTGGGTTAAGCAACAAAATGAATAGTTAAGATTATAGCAAAGTAAAGGGGGAGATCCGGCAGCTGGGAGATGTTCTCATGCTGCTGACAACAGCAATTGAACATCATCGCCGTCGCGGGGAGTCCCCCTGCAATCCCCACCCACACCCGTCTCTCAGCCTCATTGAGTAGTTAGCTAGCTAGCGTTACAACAAACCCCGTCTGCCCGGTAAAATCCAAAAGGTGACATTGGCATGCGAAATATACTGTGATAGTATGGTTTTAGCTGCTGGCTAATCATTAGCCAGCAGCTAAAACCTGCTAACGTTAGCCACTAATATTAGCTTGCTGGCTCACTGGTCAGCTAGCTGCCAATACAGATTGAATCAAGAAAAATGTAATTATCTTGGGGAAACTGCAGCTATTTTATTAGCATTACATGAATAAACGTTACTAAACGTAACGTGAATAAAATTGAATGGGTAAACTTGTCCGTGAACAGATGCATTCTAATCAACGATAGAATATCTTTTGCTACGTCTATCGTCGCTACAAGCTAATAAATCCCTGCTCTTACTTTTCACCGTTGTTCTTTCTCTAAAGTATTTTCTGTATTTTCAACTTACATCCATAATTTTCAGCCGCAGAGTAACTTCAGAAAATCTGCTTCCTGTTTACACCCGCACGCACATGCCCAGTGTGTGGTCATGTGATATGTATTGTCAGATATGTTGATATGGACGTAGATTAGTTCTGCTGCTGGAGCTAAAACTCTTGTGTGGACGGAGATTGATTTTGTGTCAAAAACAATTAAGTGTCTTTGTTGTTGAGGTATATACAACGTTGTTTGTCCTTGCCTTCCAAAATGACCCATATAAACCATGCAAAAAGGTCTCCAATGAGTAGGCCTGTCACAATAACAAATGTTGTTGGACGATAAATTGTCCCAGAAATTATTGCGATAAACGATAATATTGTCGTTCTGAGACCATTTTCACCTAATATAATGATGATGGCATAATAATGCAGGTACACCTTTTCAAAGATCAATAAACTTTTATTTCTAAAGAATATTTAACACTGGAACTGGAAGACATTTAAATATCCACAATAAATGAACAAAACAACCAAAAACAATTGGTTCGGTTTCACTCACCACTGAGTCTGACTTAATGTCCCGCCCAAAACGCTCACTATCTTTTACTGGCTGTTATGTTGAATGTTTGTAATTTATTAAATAATTGCTTAAATCATTTAAACAAAGTTTTGTGTTGGAGTTTTTAACATTCCGAAATCTTAATTTTAGATTTTTATTTTCACTGTAAATGCATATCGGCTCCAAATATCTTATATCGGTTCCATTAACTACTAATAATCAGTATTGGTATCGGCCATAAAACACAGTATCGGTCGATCCCTAGACTGATTTACCAGACTTCTCTAGCTGTTCTATTATTTGCCTTTACCCACTTGGTCATTGTATCCACATTATTGGTGATTATTTATCAAAACTCTCATTGTGTTCATATTTTATGAAAGCACCAAAGGTCAACCCTACAATATCGCCGCAATATCGACATTGATGTATTTGGTAAAAAAAATGTTTTCTTCCATATTGCCAAGCAGCTCTACATTGACAGTGCCCATTAACACCCACACAAACTTGAGTCCAAGTTTATAGTTATCTGGGAGAAAAGTTTCCAGAGTCCAAAAGCCATTTGGACGCTCTCCTCCTTTTCTCTTTCTTTATCTCTCTTTCTCTCTCTCTCTCTCTCTCTCTCTCTCTCTGCAATGACCTAAATGTAATCTGTTGTGTCTCCATCTCTCTGAGCACCTGAGCTGTCAGCCGGTGAACACGAGGCTGGCTTCACCTTGTCAGTGCTGATTCATCCGTGCTCTGTCTCTAGCTGTTTGGCAGCCAGTCAGGCTTGGCCAAACACGCCACAGAGAGCGGTAAAGAGCTCACGCTGCGGTTCGCCATGGCTCGGCTCGCCGCCTTCGACACAGGGAGAGCTTAAACCCACTTTCTGCCCAGAGAGGGAAGCAAAGAGAAAGATCCATCCTCCCCAACCCCCCTCTTTACAACACACACACATTACATAGGGAAGATTAATTCCTCCTTTAATAGATTTTTGTGCAGCTCTGTATTGTGGCTAATGAATAGTTAAAGGGAATTTAATTGACCTCCAAAGATAAATTTTAATTAATGACGGGGAGACGTGCAAGGCTAGACCATTGACTGAAGGAATCACAGTTATGAAAAAGGCACTATTAATTGAATATTTACTCTGCCACAGATAAGCCGCAATTACTTTAAGATTTAAATGAATTTAATCACATAGCCGGGTAGAGGTGAAAAGAAGGGATTTTGGAGTCCTTGCTCTGTCTGTGCAATGTTTGCACATTTATGAGTAGTGCTTATGAAACAGGATTATATTTTGTCCCTTTTTTTCCCTGCTTTACTTATTCAAACTCAATGCACAGGGACTCTTTTAGCACTGAGAAATCGGTGGCGTTCCTCACCATTCGGGGACGCCGCACTTTCTCCTGGTTTTTGTTACCGTGCTTTGAAGTCAGCTGTGTGCAGAGCAGTGCTGTCAACATCAATCAGTGCCAGGTGGTGTGTGCCATAAACAGGGATATTTAGTGACGATGTCTCGTTGAGCAAAAGGCGTGCTTTTAAAGCTTTAATCATATGTTGGTTGCTAAACAATCTCTCAAGTGTTTTTGAGACAATCTGTGACCCTTCTGAACACCCGTCTCGTTTCTTCTTCTACTGTTAATGAAAACTGTCTTCCTGTAGTCCCAATCAACCAGATGAGGAAATCTGACAAGCATGCAGGTGCGCGTGCCTGTGCGTGTGCAAGTCTGCTACTGGCAGCGCTGGATCTGCCTAATTACAGTGAGTGTTAGGTAGAACAACAAACAGCAGGCTCTTGGATGGCAGCTGAGGGAATAAACCACATTCTCAGGTTTGCCCAGCTGGCTGGCCAGCCAACCAATCAGACACCAGTCAGACAGACAGACAGCCAACCAGTCGCTAAAGCTTCACTATCCTGGGTTTGATAGCAGGTGTGTGGCACCACTCAGAGTGTGTGAGGCACTGCTCTGCTGCTTGTCTTGGCTCTTTTCCAGGCTGGCTCAGTGCAGATGTTTGCAGGTAGCTGAAGGGATCCATACATGGGCTCCTGCACCCATTGATAATAATGTTTGGCTATGATTCACTGAAGCAGATGTACAGTGATCTGTATCCAGTTGGGGGTTTCACAACTACTCATTTTTAATTAATTAATTAATTAATTAATTAATTTTTAAATGTCACAATGTTTTGCAAAGTGGTGGGGTGGGTGTTACCCTGCACGGCAGCTGGATTCTCATAATATCATGAGATCACGTGAGAATCGATATTGTTAGGCTCCAACCTAGTCTATATCGACTACGTTTTATTTCCGGAATCGCTCCGTTGCCGCCGGAAATTCCGCCGTGTCCCGCACGCCATGTCCCTCATTTTCAGCTGGATGTCCGTCACCTTCCTCTGTCTTTGTGTTGGCGTTCTAAACTCCGGTGGATTTCTGAGGACTATGGTTAACTGCTCCTCAGATCTCTGCAGGGTAAATCCAGACAGCTAGCTAGACTATCTGTCCAATCTGAGTTTTCTGTTGCACGACTAAAACTACTTTTGAACGTACACATGTTCCACCAAAACAAGTTCCTTCCCAAGCCACCTTGGCTCCGTGCCACACCGCCCAAGACAATTGTGATTGGTTTAAAGAAATGCCAATAAACCAGAGCACGTTTTTCTCCTGTCCAACACTGTGTGGACTAGCCAGACCTTCCTCCGCAGCACTGTGGACGTGATGGTTCATCCAATAAGTTCCCAGGTGTTTTTTTTAAAGTGCCCGCCAATTTCCAATAACGGCTTCTCAGATTGTTTTGTGTTAACAAACCATCTGGCGCGTCAAGTTAGAGTTACAACAACATAATCGTTTTCAATCCATTTCAGTCATTGGAGGGCAGCCATCATCAGACAGGTGGCGAGATTGTCAACAGGATAGAGCAGCATTAATGTTTTCTGCTGTTATTTATAAAAAAAAAAAATAATAACTAATATTCAACTAGTGGCAACCAGTGGTTTTAGTAGTTGACTGGGTAGTATTTAAATATTAATTTTATTTATTGTTTTAGCAGTTTTGTTATTTTTTAGCTTCATTTCACAATTTTGTTCAACAAATTGTCAGAACAAACTGGAAAATGCATAGATTTCTGTCAAATAAGGGAACACAGTCTCATTGTCTTTACTATACGCAAACGGATCATGCTCATTGTTGTGCGTAGTCACACACTCATTTCTTGTGAAATTTGTGACTTTCTAGTTTTGTTCAAACGTGGCTCAGGGTCACATTCAAACTCCTGTCATGTACAAATGTTTGCTGCCGTACACATACGAAACAACGGCCTGACAAGTATAAGTCTGCAAACACAAGCCGATGTCAGTTGCAAAAGGTGGAGAATGCATTACAATGTGTAAATATTCAATTATGCAAATTGCCGATTCAAATTAATTACACAAAAGTTTGGGTTGGCTGAACCTGCGACGGTTGTCGCAGCATCACAAAAGGGAGCGGGCCTTGTGTATGAAAAGCTGCAATTACCATCGTCTGACTGAGGCCCGCCCGCACTTCTCAAGGCGGGAGATTGCTCTAATTGCCTCAGCGATGCGGGGGCCTTGAAGCTTGCGGATTCTTCTCAGGTCTCCGGCTCCGCAGATAGCTGGACGTGTAACAACGATGACGGAGCCAGCATCCATGGCATATCCATCTGTGAGTCTGAATCTCAATTACAAAACTGCTCAACAGAGGGACAGAAGAAAGAGGAGAGGAGGAAGGGAGATGGGGCGCGGTGGCCCAGATGGCCTCAAAACATTGGCTCTTATTGTCCTGATGGTTCAGTCTGAATACAACTGAACACCAGTGGTAGAAGTATTCAGATCCTTTACTTAAGTAAAAGTACTGATACCACACTGAAACAATATTCTGTTACAAGTAAAAGTCCTGCATTAAAAGTGTTACTAAAGTAAAAGTATGTAAGTATCATCAGGAAAATGTACTTAACGTATTAAAAGTAAAAGTAGGCAATACAGAAAAATCCAAAGGATCCAAACATGGTCTAATCATTTCAGCTGGACTTGTAGGCCGTTATATTGTTGGGTTTATCCATAATAAAAACTTGTATTCAATAAACTACATATGTTTTGTGTGTAAAGTAACTAGTAACTAAAGCTGTCAGATGAATGTAGTGGAGTAAAAAGTACAATATTTCTCTCTGAAATGTAGCGGAGTAGAAGTAGAGAGTGGCATGAAAAGAAAAGACTCAAGTAAAGTAAAAGTACCTCAACATTTGGACTTAAGTACAGTACTGGAGTGAATGTACTTAGTTACCTTCCACCACTGGTGTACACTGTAATTGCAAAATACTTAAATCCTTAAAATAAATTGTTTTCATCCACTAGCTTTTAATTGTAGTTCAAGCACAACCCCGTGAAAAGCTTCTTTGGGAGCATACACAACATGAGAACGCTAATAACTCAGATTATTTATACTCTAAAAATCAACTGTGGATGCATCAGAACATTGTCCTTCCAGCATCTAGTAAAGGCCACTGAAAGAACTGTACTCCTTCAAAAAATGGGGAATAGTTTTCCATTATTCTATCGCTTTCCATCCCAACTTTTGAAGCCAAATTGCTTTCTTGACCTTAAAACCTCTATGTGATGAATTTGAAAGTTGCAGAGGCTCTGGACAGGAGTTTGCAAAATAAACTGCATTAAAAGCAATGCTTCTCCTATACAATCTAAACAGTAATAATAAAAATAAAACCGGAGCCATATGAGAAAACATCCACAGATGTATTGTTTATTATTCTCTATTTGGTAAAGAAAAGATAAAGTGACATCAGCATATAGATATATATATATATATACCTGGCAGGTCCGTGATGGGTCCCTGGCCGAGCTATGGCTGAAAAAAAATCGACGTAGTGAGCTGGGGGCCGACTGGTAACACCCCTAAGCGCTGTGGGTGAAAAACTAGTTGCAGTGGTTTCACTGGGGGGGGGGGAGTGATATGGACAAAGCCATTTACTGGCCTAAGAAATCAGCTATTATTATCATATATGATGGAGCCCACTGTATGAGGGAGTGTGCGTCCTAAAGCTACGTTTATCATATCATGTTGACCAGGTTGGGACAATATTCTGCTGAAGAATTTTATAAAACCCAGATAGACTACAGATGGCTTGTTTGTTTTAATGCTTTAAGGAGACACGTCCGTACTACCGATCTGTTCTCGCCATGAAAGCTGTTATTCGAAAGGACTGCATGGAAATAAAAGCAATACTAAGGGAAATGAATGATATGGAGTAGGAAATAGCAGAACTGTGTGCAGCACTCATCAGCTTACTCTATCTGCAGCAGCACGTAACGTCGGACTAACCCACGCAATGTTTTTTCACACAAAGAAAACAGTACAACAGTTTGGAAAAGATTGTGGGTCAGAACCAGCCGGCCTGCTGAGCGGTTGAAATCAGCTGATCACTTGTTATGGCCATGAAAGCTACAGTAAACAGAACTGCACGGAAATAAAGCAATATGGAGGGAAATGAATGATAAGGAATAACGCCATTTTTCGTGGGCATCTGAGCAGCTGATTTAATGTACAGTATTTAGCTGCTACAGACTGAGGTGAAATGTAACAAAGTAGAAATACTTCGTTACTGTACTTAAGTACATTTTTCACGTATCTGTACTTTACTTAAGTAGACTCAATAGTGCATACTTTTGACTTTTACTTTTTTACATTTTGCAACAATTATCTATACTTTCTACTCCACTACATTTCTACAACGTTCCGTTACATTTTCGTTACATAAAATACATAAAAGTGAAAATGAAAATGTTTGTTTTTTATTATTCCCTCACTGACCAAGGTGCAAACTAACCAACTTTTTTGGTAATATGCAAATAAGATTAGGAGAATAAATCGTTATGCAAGTACTTTTACTTTTAATACTTAAAGTACATTTAAAATCAGGTACTTTTTACTTAAGTAGGGTTGTCATTGTGGTACTTCTACTTTTACTAAAGTAAATATGTCTCTGGTTATTGTACTTTTACTTAAGTACTGAGATTCAGTACTTCCTCCACCACTGGCTACAGAGCTCCAGTGTGCCGGCTCAGCAGCAGTTGTTTAGCCGTCAATAGGTGACTGTGAGCCGGCTACAGGCACCGCCGTATGACGGTCCTTTCAGGGGCCATGCATTTGAGTTAAGCCAGAAAAAGTGAGCATCATGCGGCGCTGACAGTTGGCACCAAAATGAATAGTTAAGTTCAGGGAAAAGATCGCTCTTTTAGATTAAACATTCCCGAGGAACGAACGAGCGTTTCCTGGGTGAAAGTATTTTGTTTTCCATGAGAAGTTAACTCCGCTCTCCGGCTTGTTGACACCACGTTGTGCCATTTCATTCTGAGATTATTTTCCATTGAAGATCATAAATACGTGTTTTGGCATGGCTGGCCGAGTATATCAATGGTATTGAAAGGGGGATTTAATTCTTGCATGTTTTGTTTAGTTGCGCGTGATCAAAAAACACCCTCTCTGCTTTCTTCACAAATCGCACCCTGACAACGTCCATATAGGCTACACCAGCTGTTAGTCCACGGATTAAGTCCTAAAAATGAACATTCTGATTAACAGTGGATGGGTTGTGGGTGAAATCAAGTATAATCAATGAGGAATATATATAAGAACAGAGCAGAGCTTCCGTTTCTTATTGTTTTTGTGTAGGAGTTACTGCTGATGAAACCCAACATTTCCTGACTTGACTGGTTCAAAATAAAAGCACTGAAATAACAAAATAACGGGGAAATTAAATCATTCAACAGCCGCTTCTTCTGATTATGACTGTTAACCATTCCTGCTTTAGCTTCCAGACCGTGGACAGGAAGCACAGTGGAGACTTTGTTTTGCCTCCAGGGGCTAGGTTGATGTTCGCTTCGGGGCTAGTCTCGCATTGCCAGTCTGGCCACACAGCATTCCTAGATAGGAGAATGAATGGTCAGGGGTAGTTTGCCCTTCTTTTAGATCACAATCATCTTGGGCAAGGCTAAGCTCCTGATGCAGCGACGGTGGCTCTGCTAAATTTTCTCAGGAAGGAGACCCAGGAACATTTATTTATGGACAAACTGAAACCTACACTATGCATTTACCACTTGAGAACTTCTTAACTGCTCAGAACTTCCTGTAATTAGTCTGAAAGTCTGAACCATTAAAAAAAAAAAACATTTCACAGCAGAAACCTAATCAAAATTTAATTTGGACCAAAGTTGGGCTGTTTGGTCCTGTCCGTGGTTCGGTGAAGGTTTTACACATGCCATTTTTGTTGGATCAAAAGAGGTGAAAGGGCCACAAGTAATTTAATTAAAGTATTTAATGTTCCATGTTTCCGCCCAACATGAGCTTCATCCCGAACACATAAGTTGAGGAAGTAAGATATGTAGTTTGGGCATCGACTAGTATCAATTCCCGTTTTTTCCTGGCTGAGAATAGGCCTTTGGGTGGACACATTAAGTGGGGGATGTGGTGGTCCTCTTTACTGTACGTCCTGCAACTTGTATGGACACATTTATGGTGGAAAAAAACATTTATGTGAAGTAAAATACAGGTGACAATTCAAATATAAGGCAGCAAGGAGGCTTTTACATGAGGGACCTGGGCCCTGATCCGAGTACACTTGACCCCAAGTCCAGCTCGTTTGATTAGTGTAAACATGATCACTGCCCAAGTCCACATGAAACTGTGGTCTACAGTAGCCTACAGTCCATGTGTACACCCATACAGTTTCGCATCAGGTGTAAAAACCAACTCTACCAAAACATGGAAGTGGACTGCTATTTGCCACGACTACTAGACGTTTTTTAACAGGTTATGAAACTGCCTCAATTTAATACTGAAACCACGATATCAGAAGGCAGCGCAGCCCGCCGAGGACAGAGCCAGATCTGCAATGCTGCTTTCTTCTACCTGTAGTCGGAGCTTCTGCGGGAGGCTGAAAGCTCCGCGCCTGACAGCGTCTAGCTTTACCTCGCTAAATCCATTTTCTTTCTCCAATGCAGTTTTCCAATTATTTTTTTTTTAAATCTTTACCTGGTGAACACTGTATCTCTATCATTAGATGTGACGAATTTTCGACAGGGGAAACTGAAACATGAAACTAGCTGTGTAGATAGAGTACTCCAGCCACGGTCTCCCACCGTACCTGCTCGGGTTTATGTGCGTGCAGTCTGGCCAAAGTTACGCTTCGGGGAAAACCTACTGATCAGAAAAGTGACACCGCTCTCTCGTTGTGTCTCCATGTTTATTAGCACATCAGATACAGTATTAGTAAAACATATTATTTCCATGTGGTATTTTTATGATTTGTTGAACCGATGAAGACAAAATAAAATACTTATTATTTTTTTTTATTTAGGGTGAAGGGAGGATACTGGCGTTAGTGGGGCAGGCAGGGAATCGCTCCCCCGTGCCCCTGCCTAGGACCGGGCCGCTTCTCTATTGCTACGTTTACACGTGGCCGGCTATTTTCATAAACAGACATTTCAACCTCTCCGTTTTCAAAAATAACATTGTGCACAGCTGTCAGTTTTCAGAAATGTGTTCATTTACACGTATATATGCCGTAAATGCCGTCAAGAGCATGCCAAACCTGTAGGTGGCAGTGTAACGAGAAGCTCAAGCCCACGTTAGCCAATTAGAATCCCGAAAATAGCAACAACAGCAATGAATCACTTCCTCTCTCTTCTCTTCCTCACTTCCTCAGCTGCCTAAACCTCCGTTTGTCTCAGTTTACATGCAAACGTGCAAACAAAGTTTTCCAAAATCTCCACTCTGGCCGGAGTTTTTAGAAATAATCGTTTTCGGAGGTGAATTCTCCGTTTGCGTGTAAACGAAGGACACAAACGAAGGGAAATGTAAAACAGGGTACAGTGGGGCAAATAAGTATTTAGTCAGCCACCAATTGTGCAAGTTCTCCCACTTAAAAAAGATGAGAGAGGCCTGTAATTTTCATCATAGGTACACTTCAACTATGAGAGACAAAATGAGAAAAAAAAATCCAGAAAATCACATTGTAGGATTTTTAATGAATTTATTTGCAAATTCCTCGGGAAAATAAGTATTTGGTCACCTACAAACAAGCAAGATTTCTGGCTCTCACAGACCTGTAACTTCTTCTTTAAGAGGCTCCTCTGTCCTCCACTCGTTACCTGTATTAATGGCACCTGTTTGAACTTATTATCAGTATAAAAGACACCTGTCCACAACCTCAAACAGTCACACTCCAAACTCCACTATGGCCAAGACCAAAGAGCTGTCAAAGGACACCAGAAACAAAATTGTAGACCTGCACCAGGCTGGGAAGACTGAATCTGCAATAGGTAAGCAGCTTGGAGTGAAGAAATCAACTGTGGGAACAATTATAAGAAAATGGAAGACATACATGACCATTAATAATCTCCCTCGATCCGGGGCTCCACACAAGATCTCACCCCGTGGGGTCAAAATGATCACAAGAACGGTGAGCAAAAATCCCAGAACCACACGGGGGACCTAGTGAATGACCTGCAGAGAGCTGGGACCAAAGTAACAAAGGCTACCATCAGTAACACACTACGCCGCCAGGGACTCAAATCCTGCAGTGCCAGACGTGTCCCCCTGCTTAAGCCAGTACATGTCCAGGCCCGTCTGGAGTTTGCTAGAGAGCATTTGGATGATCCAGAAGAGGATTGGGAAAATGTCATATGGTCAGATGAAACCAAAATAGAACTTTTTGGTAAAAACTCAACTCGTCGTGTTTGGAGGGGAAAGAATGCTGAGTTGCATCCAAAGAACACCATACCTACTGTGAAGCATGGGGCTGGAAACATCATGCTTTGGGGCAGTTTTTCTGCAAAGGGACCAGGACGATTGATCCGTGTAAAGGAAAGAATGAATGGGGCCATGTACCGTGAGATTTTGAGTGAAAACCTCCTTGGATGGAACCTCCTTCCATCAGCAAGGGCATTGAAGATGAAACGTGGCTGGGTCTTTCAGCATGACAATGATCCCAAACACACCGCCCGGGCAACGAAGGAGTGACTTCGTAAAAATAATTTCAAGGTCCTGGAGTGGCCTAGCCAGTCTCCAGATCTCAACATCATAGAAAATCTTTGGAGGGAGTTGAAAGTCAGTGTTCCCCAGCGACAGCCTCAAAACATCATTGTTCTAGAGTTGATCTGCATGGAGGAATGGGCCAAAATACCAGCAACAGTGTGTGAAAACCTTGTGAAGACTTACAGATGACTTACAGTGATTTTCTTTTTTTTTCTCATTTTGTCTCTCACAGTTGAAGTGTACCTATGATGAAAATTACAGGCCTCTCTCATCTTTTTAAGTAAGAGAACTTGCACAATTGGTGGCTGACTAAATACTTTTTTGCCCCACTATATGTGCTGTGTGGCACTCATCTGAATATACTGCATATAGGGGTAGAGTGTAATTACGCCAACAAGCACCAACTGTGTCAATTAACTCACCTGGCACCTCTCTCCCCTGCCGCTGATTGCTAACCATGCCCACCCCAACAATAGTGTTTGTTTAACATGACCTATATTTTAGCGAATTTCTCCTGCTGCCTTCATTACACAGAATTCTACAACTCTAAAACACGCCATGCTTACTCCACATGCACAAGGAAATGAAGTCATTAAATAGGCCACTTCAGAAATGATGTATCACATTTAAAGGATAAGGTACATGTTATATTTTTTGCATGTTAGTCCATCTCACAATACTTTCTGTCTTCCTGTCTGTGGCTCTCAGCTCCAAGCCCATTGGCTCCTACTGAAGTAAATATTTAAAAACACCTCACAAATATATAGTTAAATTTCTTTTTTCAAAAGGCTCAGTTATTTCATGAAACTGCTGGCCACTGTAGTATTTAGAACCAAATGATTATTATTAATCCGCCGCTTAAAATAGTCCCATACAAATGCGTTAGTTCATCCTGATTGAGCAACGCTTGCTCTAGTGAGTATTAGTGGCAGCATCACAGCTTACGTGGGGTTGAGGAGGTGTGGATCAGATTGGAAATAATGTAATGTTGGGCTCTGATGGTGGTTATCTACAGTAAGTAAGTAGTTTATACGGCTGGTACATAGACAACCTACGCTCTTCATTATTTGCACTGCCAAAACATTTGAACACTCCCGCCTATGACTTGGATCATCGTGGAGGTCGGGGTGAATGGGTAGGCGTTAAAACACAGGACTTTAAAGCCATTGAGCGGAGTTTGCATCCCGGGGAAAACTAAAGTCTTTCACCCAGGAAATACGTGTTACTTAGGAGTGTTTTAATCCAAAGCACAATCTTTTTCCTAATCTTAACCATCTTAACCAGTTGTTTTGGTGCCTAAGCTTAACTTTCGTCGCAGCAAAATTGTCATGTTTTGTGGACTACATTTAACCGTAATGTCCGCCGCAGCTCACGATGCTTTGTACCCAGCTCAAAGTCACCTGTTTTCGGGTAACTGAACCCCCAACTACCGCTGACAAAACGGCGGTCTGTTGCCAGCGTCGCGAAGCTCTGTAGCGGCTTAAACAACTAGCGATTGCTGCTCGGCGTCATGGAGCTCGTAGCCAGCCGGAGTCATGGACCACCCAGCGTCACGTCACAGCATTGCACCTTCGGGGGAAACTGTGGACTTGGACTTCAGTTCAAAGTTGATGACAACAAAATGAAACTTTTGATTGTGTGTTCTCCGCAGCTATCTGTTTTGTGTCTGCTCCCAGACAAACTTTGATTCAGCTGCATGTTATGGCTCAGTATGTGGTCTGTACTCCCTCCTGGGTTGCTTTCGGCCTCAACACGCTGCTGCCATGCCTGACTTGGCCTGGTTAGGAGGAGTGCATGCTCATAGAATGTGTTTTGGGGGTATTTGGTTGAAAGAGAGAGATGATCTGTGTGTTATAGCAGCATATGGATGGATGGTTCACAGGGAAGTGGGTCAGAGTTAGTTTTACTGCCATCCTGCAGTCTCTCAGGATAGACTGGCAGGGAGGACCGTCTGACACTACACAGCATGGCACACATATTTGCTGTACAAATAGCTCACATCGCAGTTATGAAAGAAAAAAAACACTAGAAAAACTAGATGCTATCACAAGGTTTCTCTGTGATTACCCATAAAGAACTGTATTGATCTATATAGAATGTGTGATTTTTCGAGTTTTTGAAAAAGCCAAACAAGTCTAATGAGATTGGTTGGTGTTCTGTCTCTTCCAACCTGTTTGAAAACTTCTCCGTCTCTTCCTCCCGTTAATGGATCCCCTCTCAAAGAGCGGGTAATGACATCTCGAGGGAGGAAGCTCTAGTCTTGTGTCTTTTGGGATTTAGGGCTGAGCCGACAGAGGGGCTACATGGCCTACGCTGGTTTCTGAAAGAAAAGAGGCCATTACAACAGCAGATGCAGATATTCAGCAGTTTGTCTGACCACTTTGAGTTATTACAAGTAACATTACAAGGAAAACTAACAAAGTTTAGAATTCAATCTAATAGTTTTTACTCTTGTGACTTGATGAACAGTCTGTTGCTGTGTGGTCTAGCCAGACCCTCCTCCGCAGAGCTGCCGAGGAAGGTCTGACAATGCGAGATTAGAACAGGACTAATGTTCTTGGAAAACGTACGAGTAAGGGGAGTTTGATGGGAACAAGCACAGAACACAAAACATTTCAAAGCAGGATACACTGTAATATGGTGATTGATGTTGAAACCCACCGCTGCTCCTGCTAATGATAATACGCCTTGAGGAGTGAAATCCTTCATTGCTTTCGTAGCATCGATTACCTCCTCGACATTTAATTCCAATTACGCATATAGTACTGTGGGCACACCAAAACCCCAACGTTTTTACATTTTCAAACTTGTATTCTTCAGACCCAACTGACACTGACTCAAGTGACATCACTCAATTTAACTAATCAACTTCAAATTATTGTGTATCTAGCAGTTTACTCTGGAGCTTCAAAAGGCTTTATACAACTTTTTTTTCACACATGCAAGAGTACTCTCCAAGACCTGTAAATATACTTTAAAGTGTGCAATCAGTGGGGTTCCCCATTGAGAAAATAACCCTGATGATGTAAAAGTGATGTCATATGGGTAATCTGAGCTCAGTGGCCGATCAGTACTAGGGCCTGTTGCACAAAAGTAGAATGAAGAAATCCAGGATAACTGAAAAAGCGCAGCTTGACTTAGTGTGATCCGCTCATCGCGGCTTAATCGGTTCCCGAGCCAGGATGAGAAGGTGAAGCTATGTCAAGCCAGGTGTAGATAGTTGGGATAAGTGCACGTCCACGACTTTCTTAAATAGACCACGGTATCAATCACAGATTTACTGATGCAGAAATGGAGAAGACGCGTGCGGCATATGTTTAACCCGCTGAGCAGCAGCTGTTAATGGAAAATTACGAGGAGGTGAAACATATAATATGCAAAGAGGGAAATACGGCTGTTGTTATCAGACAGAGAGAAAAAGTCCAACAGACAAAACAATGCGTATGGATTTAAAAAGATCTACTTAGGGCCTACTAGTCACTCCACATTTTTACAAAGTTTTAATTGCTTTTAATATGCTTGTTTTGTGTGTTGGTTTTATTGCTGTGTCTGTTTTTATGTGCTAAATGTGCTGGTTTTACTGTAAAGTGTCTTTGAGTAGCCTGTAAAGCACTATATAAATAAAATGTTTTATTATTTAGCCTAATTTGCCTTAAAAGTGAGCAGAGGGAATTCATGTTCCTCGGGACATTTACCCTGAGGACTCGGCTTAACTTCAAACCCTTATTCATAATGAGAGAATATGTTTTACAACCATATCCACAAATCTCTATAAGCTATAATTCTAAATATCTTTCCACAATTAATGGTCATACAGAACAAACATGACTGGACAAAAACTAGAAAAAGAAGTAAGTGACTTCAATACACACTGTAAGCATATCTGTAAAACAATATAGCCTATTATTTAGGGTTTTTTTCTCACTCCCGAGCTCCAAGATGCATGACGGCACCAAAATAAAAAGATTAAGAAGCTTTGTGGCGTTCCAACACATTCCCACTCCCATCTGGTAAAATACGGACGTTTGGTCAGGTGCCATTGTCGTCGTTATTGGCGCTAAAAGTCTCCTTTAGAGTCCGCTGCGCGGTGTGGGAGGATCCCCCCGCCTCTCCACGTTGCACGGGGCATATTAATAATAATAATAGTATTGATTAGGACTTTTTTTAAAACCAGTTTTTAATTCCTGTGTAGCCTTTTATGTGAACTGTATCACATCTATAGGCACATGGACATACACTATATATGTAGTTTACATATTTAGTCATACATCAACGCATCATCACATCATCATCACGCGTGGTTATAGATGTGATGTACATACTGTATAAGACACCATATATCATATACCTTGTCAGACTGCATCCAGAAGACGTTAACACTTGTTTTTTAAAGTGATGATGGAAGTAGCTAACGAGTTTCCTTCTCATCTCTATCCATGTTTCAATCTACATGTTTTTTTATGAAAATGAAGTAATATCGAATGAAAAATTCCTCATGGAAACAGTCAAATGCGATTGAATTTCAAGAATATCGACACTAAGATTTTACTTTCCATCTCTTTGGATTTTCTCTTAATTGGTGAACGGCTTATGCAATAAACGCTGATGGAAACGTTGCCAAATAAATAATGAATTGCGATTACGTTTTAGGCCATTTTCTGGTTGCAACCCGCTATAAGTTATAAGTTTTAGGTCATTTCCGCTTTCTTTGCAGACATGGCGGATGTCAAAAAGACATGTTGCTAAGATGTTGCTATCAGCTGGGACATAAGCACTATTACGACTTGTGCAATATGACTCATTTGTAGGTAGATGGTGCATTCCATTTTGGCGAGCAAACTTTCTTCACAAATGTAAGCTTGAATGTTGTGTGATTCAGTGCGAAAAATGAATGTAAACACTTTAACATGTCTCAGATCTATTCAATATACCAATCTGAACGCAAAACAATAGTTTTTATTCGCTTTAAAGCAAATGGAAACACACTTTCCCCGGCTTTATTCACATGAACTTCACATAATATATTGAAAAGTGGATGGAAACATATCTTGTGTTGACAGTTGCACATGTACAGTACTGCTTCACAAACAGTTGGAAGTGAAGATGTTGCCGTTGACTAGGCAGGGAGGGTCGAATAAAATATGGCTATTGTTTGCATTATGGGAAGTGTAGGATCCAGTATCTTTGGAGCTTGACTTACCGTATTTTCCAGACTATAAGTCGCACTTTTTTTCATACTTTGGCTGGTCCTGCGACTTATAGTCAGGTGCGACTTATATATCAAAATATATATAATTGAACAGGTTTTAAAATGTTATTTCATGCTGAAAACATTACCGTCTACAGCCGCGAGAGGCGCTCTAGGCTTGTGACAACTATATGCTGCTCCTAAAGACAACTGAGAAAGCAGGCGACTGCAGGTAGTAAAACACGCAGCTGAAAAACGGTAATCGAGCAGCAGAATGAAAGTTTGGAGTGAGTGAGAAACTTGTGAGGGACTGGCGAAAAGAAAACAAAGAAAGCTAGTCGCGCGCTGTTATCCAGATGGCCAGAGCTGGAGGAAGGAGTCCACAGATGGGTGCTTGAACAACGTGCTGCTGGGAGAGGCTCGTCAACAGTGCAGCTACGTTACGTTAACATACCGGACACCTACCGTATTCAGCTCCCTTGTTCTGTGTGCTGTTGTGTAGTTTAATAACTTGCCTTTCCAGATTAAATGTCTGTTCTTGGTCTTGGATTTTGTGAAATAAATTTCTAAATAAATGCGACTTATAGTCCAGTGCGGCTTATATATGTTTTTTTCCTCTTTATGACGCATTTTTTTGACTAATGCGACTTATAGTCCGGAGCGACTTATAGTCCGGAAAAAACGGTATACTAGGGACTAAAAGTCAGGATACTTTGTCCATTCTTTATGAAGTCTGTCTCTCGAGACTACCAACTTTCTGAAAGTCCAATACTAAATCCCTGAATTGACCAATTAAACCAAATAGCCCATCTGCGTTAAATTTATTATATCTATAGCCAACTTGTAAATATAAGAGAAAACTGTGCCTACAGGAATTTCAGATGCTGCTTTCATTTCATTTTCATAATTTAACATCTACGGCACATGCTTATTATTAGTATTAGTTTGTTTTACTGGATATGACCTAAATGTAGCAGAATCACTCACCATCAGGGCTTTTCTAAGCTGTCCAGTCATACTGTGACACCTTTGCGTGCCTCTTGCATGACTGTCATTTGAATCTACATGTTTTTCACTATTTATCTCGTATCCATCACAGCGGCTGACAGCCAGCCTGGGGCCCCCGCTCATATCCGTCTGCAGGGACCAGATGGATGAGAGTCCACCTGCTCCATCACTCCTCTCTTCCACTCACACACTCCCAATTTTTCTCTCGCTCCCTCTTTCTCCCATAATCCCATATTGTCATCTGTCATCTCACTCGGGTCTCTAGAGCCTTCTCGGACCTTGATGGCGGAGTAATGACAGTCTTGTTTGTATGGGCTTGGTGTTTCGGTAGGGAGAGATACATACTGTAATAGGGAGTCATTTTCCCCAGTGGCACCTGTTTTTGTTTGAATCCTGCTCTCGGTATTTGTAAGATAGTGGGCATTACAAAACAGCACTTACTCTCCGTCCCCTGATGCATACTGTCTTTTGTAGGGAAGGTGAAAAGAAAGAACGCTACTGCTTTCAGCAGCACGTCTTTCTGGGTAACCTTTTTTCCCTTCTTCATACAGCTGTGAACAAGCAACAAGTTCACATCCATATTAGGGGTGTAAGAAAAAATCAATGCACTTGAGTATCGCGATATTTTATTTTGCGATACATTTTTGATTTTCAAAAAGGCAATATCTTTTCTTTTTTTTTAAACGTTCAAAAATATTCATGTAAGACAGTGGTTAACGTTTATGTTGTGTTTAAACCCCCTACCGCTAGATGGCTATGCTGAGACGCACCACTAGTGTCCTTGCCTAACAGTGCCTAGCAGTGCCTGACTTTTTCTAGAAGCTAACAATGTAGCTATGGCTGAACTTTGGCCTACTTTAGCATATAAACATTAGCTCACTAAGAACCCGTGAACCACAATCCCAAACTGGCAGTTTGATTTTCTGTGTACTGAATTGTTTACCTAAAGTAAACTTCTTTGACTTTTATGAACATCATGTCTTTTTTTCTAAAATTATACTTAAAACAAATCCCAATATATCGCCTTATGCACAGTATCGAAATATATTGCAATATATTGAATCGTGACCCATGTATCGTGATACGTATCGTATCGCCAGATTCTTGCCAATAAACAGCCCTAATCCATATAGATAACACACCGAATGAATTCAGTTGCTGTGTGCCAAAACCATTTTGACAAAAAGGCGTAGGTTTTGTTTCCACATTGGGTGGGACACATTGGGGACACACCTGGGACCCCAGGAAATGTTGTGGGTCAAAACCCTTAATCACCTGCATTTTGGTGAATTTTTATGCAACAATTTGTGGTGCAATAGTCTTCATGTAAAGGACGTTATTTTTCTCCTGTATTGTTTAAAACGTTCTGCATATTCAAAACATCACGCGTGTTTTGGGATGTTTTATAGGAATCATGTACATCTCAACAACAAATCTGTTATAGAATGACACCTTTTGAAAGCCAGAAGCTCCAAAGTTTCTACATAAAATCTATATAAAAGACATGAAATTACGCAAGAAATCACATCTTTAATTCGCACGCTCCTGTTGTGTTTCTTCAACCCGCCAATGTAGCACAGTAGACACAGTTCTTGTTTCCCGTTCGTGTTTTGAGCTCCCTGAGTGGTTATTTTTTACCTCTTTTGGGAAGTGGGTTGTCTTTCATATTTTATGAGGGGGACAAATCTACCTCTTCTAAATATTGGAGGAGGGAACATGTCCCCTGCATCCCCCTCCAAAATCTACGCCTATGATTTAGACAGTTCAGTAGCGCCAGCCTCTGCAGTGGAACGCCTGTTAGTAATCAGTCCGAATGAAAACTATTTCTTGTCTCTTATCCTAAAAAAACAGTACTTTGTCCCATTCAAGAAATCCAATTAATGTCTTTCTTTTCTTAAAAGCTGCTGCTGTCAAGTTAGAGCTGGGCGATATGGATAAAATCAAATATCACAATATTTTTTGACTAAATACCTTGATGTTAATATTGCGGCAATATTGTACGGTTGACTCTTGGTGCTTTCTCAAAATATGAACACAATGAGATTTGTGATGAATGTTCACCAATAATGTGCATACAATGACTAAGTGGCTAATGGCAAATAAATAAACAGCTAATAAGTCTGGTAATGAAAACGACATCACTTTACTGTAATGCAGCCTTTAAAACCAGGAAAAGACATTTCTGTCATATCACGATATCCAACATTTAAGACGATATCTAGGCTCATATATCGATGTCGATATACATTTCGAAACATTGCCCAGCTCTATGGCAAGTATGTGGTACAAGTAGTACAAATATGTGGTAAGGATGCCTCAGCTGAATCTGCAGCATCAGTATCAGGGACAGCTAAATAAAACCTCATTTATTTCCGATCCTCTTTGTGACTCTGTATTGTACCTAGCTGACTGGAACCTGGAAACACTGGAACCTTCCTAAGGTACAAGGTTGTGTGTGGGCGAGTGGCAAAGCGGTGCAACCAAATAATCTACAGCTACCAGTTTAAATGAAAGATATTGAAACTAACTATTGGTTTGAAACTACATCCTCCTACAAGTTGTCCAAACCCTTACACAAGAGAGGATGTTTTAATGCTGGTGTGGCTAGGATCCACATTTGGATCGCAACAAATTTAAAAAGCCACATACAATATTAAATGAACTTAACTGTTGACACAATCCAGTAACGTGAGCTATTTAAATTAGCTGATTCATGGTTAAACCTCATTAGCTCTTACCAGTGTATCTCCGTGTGTACAATCCCACCAATCGGTCCTAAAACATCCTAGGAAATGTCGTAATCATATTCTTTGGAAATCTTTACAATCATTCCCCGAAAGATATTCTTCAAATCTTGACATTTTCAGCGACAACACACAGGGCCGACATCCTGCGTGTGAGCTACGCACTGGATGTCAGACTTTATCCTATTTGATCTAGACTATGTGCATAAATACACAGTCCTGATCCAAATCTTTCTTATGCAATAATTGTAATATTGTGTAATCATAATCAGAGCCAGTCAGCTTTGATCCACTTGGGCATTTGGCATATTGACACATGTACAGACCCAAAACTTTTGGTAATACAATGGGACCCTACCTGGACCTGATGAGACTGCATGAAGCTGCCTGACTGTGCTGTTTCGGACAGGATGTACTGTTTCTACTTAGAAGAATACACAGTGTATGTTTCAGACACTATTTCCTGAAAGTGGAGAGATCAGTTGCTATAATAGCTATGACAATATTGCCTCTCCTCCCCTCTTCTCGCCCATATGTAAACACTTGCCATATTTATTATTAAACCAAAATAGAAGTGCCTTTATGGTAAATGCTCAACCACATAAAGATAAGCATTTCTGAATCTTTTACAGTTGGAAAAGACCTCAAGCAAGGACAACTTCATCCTACGCGCAATCCTTACCGAACCCATCCTGTCTTACAGAGCTGCATTTAGTGATACCGATGACATAACCATGCATTTGGCAACGCTGTCAGAGCTGCAGGGATGCACTTAAGGGACTGAGACAGTGCCGGAAGAGAATTAGATAGATAGAACGCTGCTGTATTGCTAAAAATGACATCTACAATGTAAAATATTGACGCACCTGAGGACACAGCTCTTACAGGCATTACCAGTACTGTTCTGTACATACTGTAATTGTGATGTTCAGGTCACTTTATAGCTTTCAAGGAATATTTAATATAACATTTTGTGCAGGAAGTCAAGGCTTAAGGCTTACCCCTATTTTCCACTGGGCCGCGTCTGCGCCGCGTCCCAGAAGCGTGCACGAAGCGGCTATCGGCTCCGCTACAGATACGCGCCAGGTCTGTTTCCACGCGTGCCGCGGGGCATTCAGCCAGCCGGGCAGGAAGTGAAACAGCGAGAGTATCAATTCACCAAAAGACACCCCCCAATATCATATATGTCTCCTCTACAACACCACAGACCACAAGAGATTCATCTTGGAGGTTGACTAACACCACAGATCTTTTTTTTTTTAGGACAACACCAGAAAAGAGGAGGCATGGAGTTAAACTGTAGGAGTGCTTGGAGTGGAAGGTAGATTATTATTCTGTAATGTACTTGTAGAGACAATAAAATCTGCGAGTCGGGCGGCAAGACGCTCCGCTTCTGAGACGCTCCCTGTGTGGTATGGCTAGGATTGGGCATCGTGAACTGGTTCCAACTTGGAATTGTTTCAAAAATTAAGATTCCAATGGAATGGTTCCAAATTTAATACAAGTAACTACCTAAGTTTTTGATTCCGTAGCGGCCGCCTTACCTCCAGGCACTTGTTGTGTTGCCGCCATGGAGCACAGTAAGCTGCACTCTGAGGTGTGATTTTATTTTATGTTGAAAAAGCCCGGTAAAACCATAAATCAGCATTGACTCAAAATAACATTTGACTGGTTTGAACTCCACCGCTCAAAGAACCGGAATTGAAAGGAAGAATTGCAATTGGAGTCAGAATTGTTCAAATAAAAACGATGCCCAACCCTTGGTATGGCGCATGGCGGAGGACGGAACAAAACCAGAATGCAGCCAGAATGCAGCAAAGACGCGCCCAGTGGAAAATCTGGGTTACAGAGACGTGTACTGTGTATGGATGTATAGAACTGGTAAAGAGAAATTAAGGTTGGTTGCTTTTACCATTACGATTCACTCAGAATCTCTTGAACACCTCGACCTTGTCTCGCACTCTATTCCTCTTTGTCACTCTTTATTTTCCATCCTTTCAGAATAATTACTAAATCTCCACGGGCTTCCTGTCTGTCAATGGCTCCTGTTCTGTCTTAGTGGAGTGTCTTTTTTTCTTCATCCATCAGTTCAATATTTTCCCATTTTATAAGGTTAGCGCTGATGTAGATTGAAATACATTGCAGCAGGTCTTCAAATCCAATTGTGCATGTCCATTTTTTTCAACCCTTACGCATATAAGCAGAAAGGGATTCATAGTGCCTGATGCTTTTATCTCTGCCAAAGTTTTACCATAACTGAAATGCTACGTGTTCTGCCACTCTAAATGCACGTCCTCTCTGGTGTTATCTACCTTCCATTTCTCTTTATCCAATCCACCTGACTTCGCCTGCTCCCTCGAGGCGCTCTCGGCTTTGCGAGGAACAAAATATGTAAAATTGGAGACCCGCTTTTATGGTTCTGGTTTTTCACATTTTTCAC